>NW_020229231.1:80298-102595 GCF_003227725.1 Camponotus floridanus
ATCCATTGCGAACTTTCGATGCTAGTTTGCGTAGGTGATGAGAGAGATCGAGTCCGCTCTTTAAACACTCGCTCGAATGCGTGTGAAGAAAAGACATATTCTTTATCGCAAATTGCTCGCTATCGTCCATCGGTCATCACCGTCGTTAAATTAGAATGCTTCGAATATAACCTTAAGAAAGTATATCAGATACGGTATGTTTTTTTACCGATTTTATATCGTTTCGCAGACATCTTAAATTTTTTTTTCACAACCGTATGACTTTTCTTCTTCTTTTTATTTCTCTGTGCTTTTGTACTTGTTCTTTCTTCCCGCTTTGATTTTCTTACTCGACCATCGTCGCTTATGAGCCGATGTTATTGCGGATCGTGCGTGTGATTATCAAGCCCGACAAAAAGGAACTAAGCTACATGCATTTTCGCATCAGACTTATAGTCTGACCTCTTTATTAGACTATTTATTTTTTCTTTAGCTTTTCTCTTGAGTTTGTCTCGCGATTCTCCAAAACGGTGTTTGGCCGCTATCTTAAACAGACAGGCGGCGCTATAATCGGTTTGTGTGATAAGGAGAGTCAATCTCGTATCATCCTTCTCTTTCATCTTGCGTGTAATAGGATACGTTAGTATACATGTACACGCCCACTAAAGCATTAAATTCTTGCGTTTTCTTTCTCAAATTCCGCGTAATAGATACTTGTTGTCACACAACGACGTAACAAGCTGCGAGAAAACAGCGTCACACGTGTTACGTAAAAAAATATTCTGTGTAAGTTATACATATATACAATATATATATATATATAATATATATATATATATATATTGTATATATATGTGTGTGCGTGGTGCGTGTGTGTGTGTGTGGTGTGTGTCGGTGTGAGTGTGTGGGTGGGTGTGAATATGTGTATGTATAGACGCATATATGTACAAAGTGATGCGAAAATTTCGTGAAGAAGCAAGAAGGTAATAAGAACGAGCAAAATAAAAAGAGCGAACAAAAAAATAGCATGAGCAACGAGGACTCGAACTCCAAAATCGAATCTTCCTTTCACACTATTATTTTCCTCTCGCTCGCATATATTACTGTCTCGCTCGCTCTTATTATTGTCTTGCTCGCATCTATTATTGTCTCGCTCATTCTTATAATTGTCTCGCTCGCATCAATTACTGTCTCGCTCACTCTTGATTCTTGAGTCCGCTTATCTTTTCAAGCTGTCTATCATAATTATCAAGTGTGACGGAGAAAGCAAGACGATGAGTAGAGAGCGAGCGAGATGACCTATCATCAAAGAGTTCCGAAGGCTCTTACAATCGGTTTCTTCGCTTCCTCTATCCATTTGCAATTCACGAAGATGTAAACATCTTATAAAATAAAAATTAAAACTTTTATTTTTAATTTCATCAGTTTGAAAATAATTTCAATGAATTAATGAGATTTTTGCGATTAAAATGATATCAAACAGGCGTAAATCGGGTAATTTTTAATTAGTCTGATAATACAAGTTTTATAATTATATATTTAACTAAATTTATGTCACTTATATCGTGTTTGATCTTATTTTAATTGTAACATTCTCATTATTCTATTAAAATTACTTTCAAATGAATGAAAAATGCATTTTATTTTCTGACATATATTCGTGAATATTATAAATAAAGTCTCATGTCAGAAATGCATTTTTTGCGTCTGCAAATGGACGATGAAATCTATTATATTATCGATATAAATCTATTATTTCAATGCTTTTGAGACAAAGAATGTATTATGAACATATTTATATTATTTATAAATTTTACGACATTACATCAATTTGCATAAAACATTTTATATTGTTAGCTTTTGATTATATCGATTTAACAAATAAAGTCGTGTGTAAATTATAATTTGTAGAAAGTTATATGCTGTGACGTTGCCGTTACGACGGACGTTCACCCGATCAAAAAGACTGCGTGACGTGAGCCGAGTGGCCGCGCCGGTCGAGAAATCGAGAGCCCCGCCGGGATTTTCAGAGAGGCGAGCGCGTTCGTTTATAAACAAAAGCATTGCTACTAATCCTTTTGTCGAAATTATATTGTTTCGGAGGCCATAAATCTTCAACGAAGATTTACCTGGAAGTCTACAAGAAAAGCAACCTTGCCGAATCATCACCGATCAAAACATCGGCCGTGGAAAACAAGGGTCGGCGATACTCGAGCAGCCTCGCACAATTTCGGTCCATCGGCCCAGCATCCCAGGGCCGGCCAGCCATGACGGGCGCCGAAAGCACCCGCGAAGGGGCTAAACCTCACCGGAAAAAAACCCGGAAAATCGCTACCCTCCACTGGAGAGGGACAAGAACAGCAAAGATCGGCCCTGACGGGAGAATTCTCGAGCACCTGGTGCTGAAAAACGCAAAGGAACAGCGAACCGTCGGAGGCATGGGACCGCGGGCGCACGATGCGCCCTTGCGCCACGCTCGAAAATCCGAGCGCGCGGGAACGGGCCTATCACCTCTCTCGATGGGGTGCGGGGCAAATAGTTAAGGATAAATACAGCGATTCCGAGAGAATGAGAAGACTTGTCTACGAGAATTTCGGGAAAGTTTAGAGAGAGTATCGCGGACGTTCGGCACAAAAGAAGACGAATTGGCGGAAACCAGAGCGAAGAGTTCAACGGTGAGGTCACCCGGCTATCTTGTGGTTAATTACGAAAATTTGTACGCCGTCCACCGATACGGCTCGCGGGTCGACCCCTCTGGCCGGTCGCGATTAGTGTTTCGTTTGCGTAAATTTCGCGGTAATGAAAAGAAGTCGAGTGCGACTGTAGTCAAGGGGCGACAGTGATCCGTCGATCGGTCTCATCCCTATACTCGTTCGCCTCTCCGTTATCCGTGTGACGCGCATTAGTGTAGAATTTTTAACTCGAGGCTATCGCCGGTCGGAGTAGAGCGACTCCGACCGATTGTAAATACTGTCGATCGCCACCCCAGGGGAAAAGTTCCGCGGCAGCTTGAGCGGCAAATGGGTGTACGTTGGAAATTGTGACAGCGGACCGGAAGTTATACGACTTAAGGGGGCCTCGATTCTCGACCATCTCTCTCTACGTGCGTTCTCTTTTTCTTGCGACTCGCAGTCCGCTGACCGCGGACGTGCGAACCATCGGCTGTCGGAGGCGTAAGCTGTCGACACCCGCCGTGCCGTGTGTGCACCGGGGGAACGCCTTATCGTTGCGATATGCGAATTCCGCGTTCCGATTGACTAGATATTGCCGTTCTTTCGATAGGTTACCTCGTCTTGGCGTTATTTCTGTTACGGCAATTAAATAATATAAAGTATTAACTGTCATTTCCGTTTCGATAATTTTAAGATCTCGTATTTCTTTCTGTTTTTCGTACTAGTAATAGCGCGTCTCGTTCGGTTCTCCGAAATCGTAAGCGCTCGCGCGCTTCTTTCTGTTCTCCGTAATTGCAAGAGCTCGCGCACTTCTTTCGGTTCTCAGTAATTGTAATGTTCGGTGCGCTTCTCGCTATTCTCCGTAATAATAGAGTTTCGCGCATTCGAGTCTGTTTACCGTAATTATAAAGCCTTGCGTACTTGACTCTGTTTACCGTTATTATACCATCTTAGCTTTCTGTTCGATTAGTTATCTCAAGCGAACATTTGCTGTGAATTACGTCTCATTATTCATGTTATTTCGATCGGATTTTATGTCTCATTTGCTTGTCTTTAATCGAAGTATTGTGAACCTAGTTTCACTCTGATTTGTCATTCGATTTGGGCTTATATATTTTTCTCTCATTTATTATTTTTCTATTATTAAACCTGTTATATTGCCTTGTTAAATTCGCGTAATTTATTTGAATGTTAGTCCCCTGTGGTCGTCAATATCCGTTTCTGTGTCTCTCGTGCATCGAATTAATTAATTGGCTCGCTTGAAGAACCCCTCCCCTCTACCATTAGGCGAGCTAGTCAGCCCGTGGCGAAGGAGGCTATCATCTTTCGCGCTGTTTAAAAATTTCGTAGAAAAACTGATGCGTGAAAGATCGCATCTGGCGCCCAACCTATCGAGATATCGAACGGCCTCCGCTCCGCCGCGGTCCGCGCGAGCACCCTTCATCCCTGTTCCTCCGAGCGCGGAAATCTTACATTCATCCTGTGTTTGACGGCGTTCTACCCGATTAAGATTAGAATAGAGAAGGAGAAAAACGTCGCAATGCAAATACCTTTTTTATTGTATATACAGAATGTCGCAGAGTATTATACATATATAAGCGCTTGTAAAGAACGCAGTAAATTGAAGAAACAAGTCCCAGCATTTTACAATTTTCGCAATAATAGAAAGAAATAAAATTAATTAATTAATTAATTATATAATAATATTAAATAAAATCGATCGAATGTGTATCTACATGTGTGTGTGTGAGAGGGAGGGAGAGAGAGAGAGAGAAACGCTCGGCAGTTCGAGCTATTGCATGATTCAGTGTGTTAGGCATTTTGTCGGCGCGCGACAAGGGGAGGGACAGCGCAGCGCAGCGATGACGTTAGACAACGGCTTGTCTCGCTGTTCTTCTCTTTGCCACGTGCCGACGACATGTCTAATACGCTGGATCATGCAATAGCTCGAACGGCCGAGCGTTTCTCTCTCTCTCTCTCTCTCCCTCTCTCTCTCTCTCACACACAAACACACACGTAGATACATATTCGTTCGATTTTAATGTTATTATATAATTTTTTTATTTTATAACGTTGTAACGGTACGGCCTATCCCGTTCGCCACGGACTGGCTCGCCGGCGCCAAGGTTCGGGAGTAGGTAGGAGAGTCAAGCTTACGAGTCCTCTTTCAATAATCAATTTATTGGTAAATATCTTATGCTATGCCTTATCCTACGCGGTGATTATAACTACCTTATATTACGCGGGCTTAGCCTACGACGGTGCGCTAGTACTTATACTTCTAACTTAACCTACGGACGCTTACGGTTAACTTAGCCTAGACGGTCGGTCGCGGTTTCGGTCGGCGGGCGTGTCGCGATTGCGGAGTGCGGCGGTGCGCGGGGGCCGAGTGCCGGGCAAACCCAGGCTGCGGAGAGGTCAGACCCGTCTCCGTCGGCGTGCACGGTCAGGAAGCCGAGTGCCGGGCAAACCCAGGCTGCGGAGAGGTCAGACCCGTCTCCGTCGGCGTGCGCGGTCAGGAAGCCGAGTGCCGGGCAAACCCAGGCGGCGGAGAGGTCAAACCCGTCTCCGTCGGCGTGCACGGTCAGGAAGCCGAATGCCGGGCAAACCCAGGCGGCGGAGAGGTCACACCCGTCTCCGTCGGCAGGAACGGTCAGGAAGCCGAATGCCGGGCAAACCCAGGCGGCGGAGAGGTCACACCCGTCTCCGTCGGCAAGAACGGTCAGGGAGCCGAATGCCGGGCAAACCCAGGCGGCGGAGAGGTCACACCCGTCTCCGTCGGCAGGAACGGTCAAGGATTCAAGAAGTCTCGGTTATTCCCTGAGATTCAGAGCTGGTCGGAGGCTGGAAAGGAATAAGGTCTCGCTCCGTTGCGCGAGCCGGCTTTTATATGGCTCGAGGGTCCCCCACACTCGCGTGCGTCGAGGAGGGAGCGAGACTAGGTGGGGGAGCCTATAGGCGGAATCGCAAGTGGGTGCCAGAGGCGTCGAGTAAGAAATATACTCGCGGGAAACTGTTACAATTAAAGCCGTTTATTTTCAAACCATAAACCATATGAACCGAATAGAACACTATATAAACAAATAGAACAATGAACGAGGAACGGATGAACAATAAATATATATATATATATATATATATATATATATATATATATATATACAGTGACGACGATGGTGTCGTCACAATGTCTATTATTGCGAAAATTGTAAAATGCTATGAGACTTTTTTCTTCAATTTACTGCGCTCCTCACAAGCACTTATATATGTATAGCACTCTGCAACACTTTGTATATACAATGAAAAGGATATTTGCATATAACTTTCTACAAATTACAATTTATGCACGACATTTGTTAAATCAATATAATCAAAAGCTAACAATATAAAATGTTTATGCAAATTGTTTGCTATAATATCGTATTCGTAAAATTTATAAGTACATAATATTTATAAATATTTTCACAATATATTTTTATTATATATATAAAGAGACATAGCTAAACGAGAGCAATAATTAGAATTATTTTTAAATATGTATGCAGTAAAGACAGATTTATGCTTTAAATTGCTTGTGCGAGATAGAGTGAAAATGCAACATATTTTTTGTTTCAATAAATATAATTAACACAATATAAAGAAAAGTTTTCATATGCTCTTTCCAAAATATGCATGTCTTTTTATATTAGATAAGATTGTCGGTAATATAACTATAAGTGTTGGTAATGTACAGACACTTTTAGTTATGTTAAAATGAGGGCGCCTACCCGTCGGAGTTCGGCTGCGACTCCGGCATCTCCTTAATTATAATTTTTGATAAACGAACACACATACAAAAGCGATTGCGATTCGATAGCCGGCAATTGTGTTGTGGCGTTGACTCGCATATTTCCGACAAGGAGAGACTTACGGAAGTGTAACTCACCGATTTTAATGAAATTTTGCACACTTGTAGAACATCGAAAAATAATCGACACGTATTTTTTTATTTCGGCAATGGTGCGGGTTTAAGGGTACAAACCACCCTTTGAACGTTAGGGATGGTCTCCAAGCATAGACAAAAAACAAAATTTAATTTAGAAGAAAAAATACTTCTAGGGAGGTTTTAGTACAGCTGATTCCGAATCTGACGTCAAAATTACAAAATTCAAAATGGCGGATCCAATGGCGATTCTCTCAGCATCTCATGACAAAATGGTGGTATTTAAAATAGAAATCAGAAAATATTACATAAATAAATTAATAGAAAAAATGCTTTGAAAGCTTCTCATCTGTAAAATTTTTTCTAAATAACAACGTATGAAAGTTATTAGTGAGTGAATATTTAATCATTTTTCTTTTTTTATATGCATTTATATGAAAATAAATTAAATCGGTCGTTTTCATAATTAAAGTTTGACAGTTTGGCAACATATATAGTTATTAGATCTTTAGATACTTGTGAGTTGAGCTTGATGATTTCCAAAGGCAGCGATAAAATTATTTTAGTTAATGATTTATTTTTCCAGAGATTTTTGGGATGTTTTCTTATAAGAATTTATATACATACATTATAGAAGTAATTTTATTTATTTTAACCTATTAAGTTTGCCAGTTGTTTACTTGAGCTATATTTATGTGAAACACGAATTCTACACATTTTATTCAATTAATTTTAGAGTGCAGCATTATTTAATGCATTTTTATTTGAATCATTAGATGAATCTATCCAAAATTAAGTGTCATACTTTTTGTTACACAAACTATTTGTATATCGGTTGTCATTAGATATAAATCATCCCACTTCTTATCCTTGTTACCTACTAGTGTTGATCGAAGTTGGTAATGATAACTATGAGAGCTGCATTCGGCAGTCCAATCCCCGTTCTTCAGGTATTTAAATTTAAAAGTTTTATAAACTACTTGCTGTGAAATTTAATTTAGATATTTTTCTCGTAAAACATCATATTTTTTCATCATTATTTCAAACATCACATTATATTTTTTGTTTCTTTGATTTCTTTCTTTTGTTTGTACAATATGTTAATAAATCCTAAAAATATTTTAAAACTTTTGACAGTAGCTTTTGAAAAACCCGAATATAATTTAGAATCCTCTATAAATGATGATGAGAGAGCGTTTAGTTCACAGCTTGAAATTTTGATTAAGGATTCAATTGACAATTCCTTATTTATAGAAACTCATGATATTTTACAATTTGAATTTATCATTTGATTATACAATCAGAACCATGTGCGATTGAAGACAGCGATGACAATACATTTGAAATAGAAACAAACTCAAATTTTCAATTACACGAATGTGAAGACAAAGAAATTGATGAAGAATATAAGCAGAAGGCTGTTGAATATTGGAAATCAAGGAAAAAACGTAAATTAAAATTTGAAACAGTTAAAATAAGGTTTAAACGATTGACTTCGAAGTGTCAATTATATAGATAGGAAGAACAGATCACACGTGGCGGAAATCGACTGGAGAAGCTAAAAAAAATTTCTGAAATTGTTTTAGATCAATTTAAAGAAGCTGTAAAAAAATCTGTAACAGTACACGATCTAGACATTCATAAGTGGGCTCTGCAAGCACGAGATGAAATTTCTTTATCATCAAATTTATTTACAGTTTCTGTAAAGTGGGTGAACGAATTCAAACACAGACATGGCATTGTTTCCAGGAAAATTAACAAATTCGTAACGCAGAAATCTAGCTAATAAAAATCAATTGGAAGCCAGTGCCAATGAATTTGTAGAGAATGTGAAGCAGCAAATTTTGTTACTTGGAAAAGAAAATATTTTTAACTCTGATCAATCAGAGTTTAATTTGGAAATGCACACGGGACGTACTTTAGCGTTTAAAGGGACACAAACAGTAGAAAGTTTGGCACAGTCAATAAATTCTATGACTCATAGCTACACTATACAGCCTTTAATTTCTGCAAATGGTATTTTGTTATCACCTTTGTTAATTGTTTTGCAGGAAAAGAATGGAACATTTGGCCCTATAGTCTAAAACAACCTCTTTAAATCTGAAAATGTCCTTGTGAAAGCATCAAATTCGCGAAAATTAACATCAAGTCTTGTGAGATCATGATTTCAAGAAGTTTTTTCCCAGCATCTAATGAAAAGTCCATTTTGTTATTAGATTCGTGGAGTGGTCAAAATTCATCAACTTTTGAACCTATTTTAAGAACAAAAGAGTATCTCAAAATAGAAACCATTCCTGCAGGAACAACTGGTAGAATTCAGCCTCTTGATGTGTTCTTCTTTAGACCTTTAGAAAAACTTCTTGAGACATTTTTCTGACATTGTCATTCTTTACAACTATAATATAAATTTACATCTCCGTAATAATATAATTAAGATCCAATCACTGATTCATAATCAGTTTTCTTCTCCCAAATTTTCAAATCTTATTAGTTATGCGTGGTACAAAATCGGTTATTTGGAAGAAAAATCACCTGAGTTTGAAAATCCCGTAAAATTTTCAAAGATTGTGCAGTATTTTGCGATTTATGCACAGTTATTGCCGTAATAAGGTGTGCGTGGTGTAAGAAATTTTTATGCATCACACACTTTTTTACGGAATATCATTATTGTAAAAATTATTCTCAATAAATTAATAATTTTAAAAATTGAGGATACATAAATTTCTGAAATAGTGAGAGGCGAGGGGACTCACTTTAATCAAGCACTCCGAATAGTGAGAGGCGAGGAAACTCACTATAAATAAGCACCCCGAATAGTGAGAGGCGAGGGGACTCACTATAAATAAGCATCCCGTTAAAATAAGTACAGAAAGGGGTTTAAAATCGGTCTGCAATCTTCTCGCAGTAAACCCTGAAAACTATAATTTTTATTGGCTAATTGCAGAGCATTTTAAATCAGAAGAATTTTTGTAATTTTAATCGCTATATTGGATCCGCCATTTTGAATTTTGTAATTTTGACGTCAGATTCGGAATCAGCTGTACTAAAACCTCCCTAGAAGTATTTTTTCTTCTAAATTAAATGATTGTTTTCTGTCTGTGCTTGGAGACTACCCCTAACGATCGAAGGGTGGTTTCTACCCTTAAACCCGCACCATTGCCGAAATAAAAAAATACGTGTCGATTATTTTTCGATGTTCTACAAGTAATGTAAAGTTTCATTAAAATCGGTGAGTTACACTTCCGTAAGTCTCCTTGTGAGACTCGATTCGTTTAATATTTTATTATCGTTTATTGTTTGCATTTTTGATATGATATTATCGTTAATTGTTCGCATTTTTGTCCGATCGTTTATCTTATGTAATTACGTAGTCCCTCAATTCTTCTGTTAATGCAGTAGATCCACACTTGTATAATCTGCTCATATCAATAATCGAGCCTATTAATCGTGCGTTCGGCGAATTGATCTATTATTATAATTTATTATTTTCGTTCACAACAGACGGATCCTATTAATAGAGCCAACACCGTGGTGTTCATTATTAAAAATTCAATTTGAATTCGTGGCTGCCGAAATTCTGCGCGGAATTCCGGGACTTTTCTTTTACGCTTTCTTCCTGCCGCGTGACACGTGATACCGCGGTGATCGCGCTCAAATACCAGCCCGTCGCGTCGCTGCCTTTTAAAATTGCAATAGTCGATTGTATAACATCTTTCTACATCAACGTGAATCTGTCTCATATTGAATATTATTCATATGTTAAATATATTCATTCTTGTTACTATAATATTCTGTTTTATTTACAGCCATCTTGTATTCTCGATCCTTGTTAATTATTAAAACGGACCGACCCTCCTACCAATTTCGAGATGGGGCTAGCTGAGCATCCGTCGCGATCTTTTTGAAAAATTTTGCATCTTTTGTGTATATTGCTGTTACGTCCGGTGGACTTCACGATTCTTTTCTTTCATAGAAACGCTATCTTAAAAGTAATCAAAGATAGGTTCGAATTTGAAACGGAATCTAACTCGCGTAAATAAATAGTTATTCTAAACACTGAGAGTGGCCAGTCGAGATAACGCTAAGGAAAATCTAAATAAATCTTTAACTTATGAGAGTCGAAAGTATAAGAAACTCGATCCACGGGTACCCATGATTATAACTTGGTTCGTCTCAGAGAGTTTGAACGAGAGCCTTTGGTCCTCGAGAAATTGACCAAAAGGTAAACATTAACAAATCTATGAAATTAATACTGCATGTGCGCTAGTTCGACAGGCCAGTGTCAATCGTCAAATCGTTAGGAGATAAGGAAATCAGCTCCTCGCTCCCACTCTCTACTGGATGGAGCTGAATCTCGAGCAAAAGGGCTCAACCAATTAGAACCTTAAGACACTCCTCACTTGCTGAAAATCTAACTCCTTGGTCCTAGGAAGGGAGTAATAGAAATTATTTGATTGACTAAAAAAGATTCCCACCATCCAGAAGGGGGGAGGAGCAAGAACTTTTAAAACTACGAGCCGAAAGCGCGGAGACACAGTTTTTCAACCAATTTTTACACAGTTAGTCTCAGAATTTTTTCTGATTCTCCGCACAGTCAGAGTTACAGTTTAATAGATTTATGAACCAGTCGGTTAAAAATTGCAAATCAGTGATAGTTACAGGTACGATTGAGTATCAACCTCAGAAAACATCACTGATTTCACGGCGAACCACTTCCTGCCTGCAACCCCGGGGCTCCGGCCTGAACCAGAAAATTTCAATTCAACGCACTCCATAAGTAGTAAGTTTTAACTATTTCGAAATCTCTACTCCTCTTTCTCCTTCAATTAACGATTCTGAAACGATCTTTAAGTATTTAAAAAAACTGAATGACACTATTCTAATTCCTTTAGAATTTTGCAAGAATTACTAGCGATAAATAATTCCCAACGATTCGATTCTCTTCTCCGTAACCTTTAATTTATTCGTTCCGGATTTCAGCATTGGAATTCGCGAATAAAACTCCCAAGATCTTTATCCGCTCGTTCGGGATTTCAGTATTGGAATTCACGAGTACGAGTATTTCCTTAATTTATTCGCTCCGGATTTCAGCACTGGAATTTGCGAATGAATATCCTAAGATCATTCACGTATATTCTCTCACTCTCACTTGATTGGTAGCCTCAACCTACTCTGTATATATATACAGGGTCTACCAAAAGTGTGGAAACCCCTAAATATCTCGGAAAATATACGTTTTACAGAAAAGTGTTTCCAACAAAAGTTGTAGGGTTTAAGAAGATCTATATACTGATTCTATCAGTTTGACCTTGGATGGCGTCGTCAAGGTCAGGTCAAGGTCACATTGACTTTTTTAAATGACACCCCTTACATTTGATTGCATATTCTTATAGCTTAATTCAAGAGCTTTCCAAAACACTATAATAATGTTCATTTTTATTAAGTACTTTGCGAGTTATGAGGGTTGAATGATAGAGTAGCGCCGGTATTAACATTATCCAAGGTGTACTACATGGAGGTTACTCGCTCGGATTTGCATCTGTTGTGTGTGTGATCCAGCTAACTAAGGCAAGATCGATTCCTCAACATATCCTCATATTTCGCTGAAGTCAAATTGCCAAAAAATTGCTCCATAAAACGTGTATGAAACGTCTCGTTAGTTCCTTCATTTACCGCTATGTGACGCACTACATGCAGTCTAACTCGCATTTAAAATTCAACTAAGAATGTATAAAGCTATCAAAGAACGAGCACCTTCTAACTTCAGCTTTGAGCAAGCAGAAATTAATTGTTATCGTCCAAATACAACGTACGATTAATTAAAATTAAACGTTTTAAAAATGGCTGGCGACTTGTCGGAACGTGAAAGAATCACTATCCTCATGATGCGTGGATGGGGTGATAACGAAAGATCGTTCTCTGATGTCGTTCGATTATTTAATGACACGTATCCGAACCGTCGAATTAATAAGTCCACTGTGTTAAAAACAATAGAACGTTTTAGACAAACTGGTAGCGTAAGAAATCGCTCTAAGTCAGGAAGACCATTGTCTGCAACCAACGAAGAAAAACAACTTGATGTTCTGCAGACATTTATTGAAGATCCCAATTCTAGTGTTCAGAGAGTCGCTCAAACTCACGATATTGCTCCCATGTCGGTTTGGAGAATTTTAAAGAAGAACAAGTTCCATCCATATAAATTGCAATACGTTCAAGAATTGCAAAACGGAGATGAGGAGCGTCGTATACATTTCTGTGAAAGAATGATGGCACTAATAGATGTCCGGCCCATCTTCCCTTATCAAATTGTTTTCACAGACGAGGCAACTTTTACCTTAACGGGAGAAGTTAATAATCAAAATTTTCGTTTCTGGTCAGATGAGAATCCGAATTGGGTGCGGGAAACTCACACACAACATCCACAAAAAATAAATGTATGGTGCGGAATAATAGATGGCTATTTAATAGGGCCGTTTTTTTTTGAAGAATATTTGAACGCTCAAAGGTATGAGAGATTACTTGTTGATCAAATAATTCCAGCCATACAGAATACTTTTCCAAATAATTTCCAAGAAATATGGTTTCAGCATGATGGAGCTCCTGCTCATTTTGGTGCAGGACCACGTCGTATTTTAAATGAGACTTTTCCGCTACGGTGGATAGGAAGAAGGAACGGAAATGAGGGAGGAGAGGATTGGCCACCTCGGTCACCAGATCTAACTCCTCTTGATTATTATCTATGGGGATATCTGAAGAGTAAGGTTTACAGAACAAAACCTAAAACCATTCACGAATTGATACAGCGAATAAGGGATGAAATGGCTTTGATACCTTTTGAAACGAATCGTAAAGTCATTTCTACATTCTACCAAAGATTAGCATATTGTCAGGAAGTAAATGGCAGCCACTTTCAGCATTTACTTTAACACATTGAAACACATTTGCAATCGTTTGGTGCAACCTAACCTGATCTCTGTATACACGCACCGCACGCACGCACACGCACACATTTCGAACAATTATTATGATAAATGAGCATCCACAAATTTATTTACTGTTTACTATGTCGATTGCTTTCCAGGTCTTTAAATGCTCGATTGTAATTTGGTTGGGTCTTTGCTTTTGCTGACTGGATCCACGACCGATCTTGCCTTAGTTAGCTGGATCACACACACAACAGATGCAAATCCGAGCGAGTAACCTCCATGTAGTACATCTTGGATAATGTTAATACCGGCGCTACTCTATCATTCAACCCTCATAACTCGCAAAGTACTTAATAAAAATGAACATTATTATAGTGTTTTGGAAAGCTCTTGAATTAAGCTATAAGAATATGCAATCAAATGTAGGGGGTGTCATTTAAAAAAGTCAATGTGACCTTGACCTGACCTTGACGACGCCATCCAAGGTCAAACTGATAGAATCAGTATATAGATCTTCTTAAACCCTACAACTTTTGTTGGAAACACTTTTCTGTAAAACGTATATTTTCCGAGATATTTAGGGGTTTCCACACTTTTGGTAGACCCTGTATATATATATATATATATATATATATATATATATATATATATTGTGACCGTTGATTTTACTAATTAGGACTGATATTGAGATCTGGCCGGTGTTATTGGCCCACGGCACATCTTCGGCGCGATTTTGCTCAATTTTATTCTCCAAAAGTTTTGGGCGCTAGGTGCGGTAATCCGCACCACTTCAAAAAAGTGATTCGATATCTCGCTAGAATAAACACAGTAAATGCTACTCAATTAATCGCGACGGACGCTCGACTAGCCCCGTCTCGAAAATGGCAGAGGGGACGGTCCGTTTTAATAATTAACAAGGGAGGATCGAGAATATAAGGTGGCTGCAAATAAGACAAAAGATTAGAATAACAATGATGAATATATTTAACAAATAAATAAAGTTTAACGAGACAGATTCGCGTGGATATTACAAGATGATTTACAATCGATTATAGCAAAATTTTCCGGCAGCGACGGGCCGGCGTTCGAGCGCGATCACGTGTTACGCAAAAAAAACGGCGTAAGAAAGTCTTAGAATGTTGCGCCGAACGAGACGTCACAGGGCCTCGCCAGCTACAAATTCCGCTGGAATTATTAATAATAAGTATCACGATGATGCTTCTAATAATGACAAACATCTGTTATAAACCAAAAATATTAAATAATAACGGTAGTTAAAGTCGTCAAACGCGATGTTAATAGAATCAATTATACACGTGAGTCGATCAGACAAATATACAGAATTACGGTAATAACGGAAGAATAAAACGACGAGATAATTATACAAGATAGACGACCGAACATAAGCGCGAAAAACTAACGGTAATATAATCTCAAAAGCGTAAACAATAAATTATAATAAAGGTCGAACGATTCACGTCGCGGGGATACGCGAGTCAATGCCGCAACGCATTTGCCGACTATTAAATATCGCGATCGTCTTCGTGTGTGAGTTCGTTGTATTACAAGCTACTTTATACAAAATTTTACAAGCACAATAATCGCAAAAGAAAAGACAATAAATTTGACTGTCGGCGCTTAACCGGGAGGGAGGGCACTGAATTTTATCGTAGCTCGAACAAAGTATATCTGCCGGTCGTCGTATTCTATTACGCCATTATCGAAACTCGGAGTAATCTCGAATATGAAATTTCGACGGCAACAATTCGACGTGGACTCTGTTCGGGCTAATTCTACCTGATTCTCTAACGATAAAACGGCCTGAGGAGGTCGATGCTCGTCTCACCGATGACTCCTTGACGTCCTTCGTTCCCTCGGCATCCACACGGGAAAGTAATAAATCGATGGATCTGGGCTGTCGTCCTCGCACGGTGATCCGCCGAACAGTGACGAGCGGAAGGCCCGTCGGAATCGTGGCGGCAATTAATTCTTAAGTAGGCCACTTGTGGCGCTTCCGCAACCTTCAGGATCGGCGCGGATTCTTATCACTCTGCGGCCTTCAGGGCCGCATTTACGCCTGTCGCCTCCTTGATGCTTTGTCCCATTTTTTTCTTGGCTCTTTTTAGTCTCAGCCTGGTGAGGATTTTTCCGGCAGCCGCTCGCTTTTACTTTATCGGTATCCTGTAGCGCTTAATTCGACCGAGCTGGCTCCGTTTCGGGATTCCGATGTTCGCTTCTAATTGTCCGCCGGCTTTCCCCGTGATTATACCTGCTGGCCATAAGGGAATGTACAGGAGCGATAGGCTTAGATGGATGCTTTAATTTATACAGCGGATACAAATACTTAGCTCGGCATTCTCCTTATAGTCGGTGCCTCCGCTCGTCCCGCGCGTCTTCTAATCTGGTCTTCTTCGCTGGGTTGAGTCACCGGATGAGATCTCGTCACGTCCTCCCTCATGCATGCTTAATTCTATTCTAATAATTAACGCAAAAAAAGGGGGAGGCGAGCTTACCTTCGCCTCCAATATTCGCTCTCTCTCTCCCTAAATCAGGGGAGAACGAGGGCCTTTCGGCCCTCATAATACCGGTCAGATCTCGCAATCCTTGTGACGGACCGCCAAGTGTCACGTCACAATATATATATATATATATATTGTTACGCCCGCGGCGAGGACTTCGATAAATATCGAAGCCGCGCACGAAAAGATCGGCCGCTCGCGAGTCGCGCGAAATAAATAGACACTTTTAAAAGTAACTAAGAGCTTTAATATCAACACAGGGCAACACAAACGATAACACAGAACGATTCAACACAAAATTAGCGGCTCGATGCAAATTCGCGTCCGCGCAGCCAGACAGCTGGAACCGAACTCAGCTGACAGTCGTTTGTAAATAATCTTCTTGCCGACGGGATCCGGACAATGGCAGAGCCGTGACGACTCGGGCGCGCGCATAACACTGCCCCTCCTCTTCAAGATTGTCATCCCGACAATCAGCAAGGGGCTCAATGACCATCGTGGACTTCCAGGAACCCCGAACGATCCTGCTCTCCCTGAGCTGCTGCTCCCGGTTACCGAGCATCGTTCTGATCAGGCCCCAATCCACCGGGCAGGCTCCCAACCGATCCCCAGAGAGCTGGCCAGGCTCTCAAGAACCGACTCCAGGGCAGCCTCCCATTCCAGCCATCTTCCTGTTCCCCTTTTTCTTTCCGTTTTCTTCACTTTTCTTCTCAAAAGTTCGCGCGTTCCCTTTCCCTTTCTCGAAGCGCCTTTCGAAATCCCTTTTCCTCTCGAAATTCTTTCCCTGAATTATTTTTATGGCCTTCGCCCTTTCTACGGCCAGTTTCAGGGAAGTTATGCCTTCCAGCTGGAGAGTCCTCCTCACGAATCCGTCGAGAAGCGACGAAACAAATTGTGCGCAAGCAATCTTATCCCGCACCGCGTAAGAACATTCGGGGTAGGCCAAACGGGCGAGCCTCTCTAACTCTGAACCGAAAGTTGCAAAATCCTCCCCGAATTTCTGTTTTCGGTTCGTGAATTGCGTATAGCAATTCTGAGATTGCCCCTCGTCGAAACGCAATTTGAGCTTGGATTTTAGTTCCTCGAACGTACAGGTCTCTAAATCCTCGATTGGACTCCAAAACAGAGCGGGCCTTCCCCCTCAAACACGACGCTAACACTACAGTCTTCGTCGCGTCGTCCCAACGGTTCGCGCGCGCTATGAGGGAGAACTGCGAGAAAAATTCCCGCAACGAAACTGTCCCATCGAACGTATCCGGCTTCAATTTATATACGGTCTCGTTACGTGTCTCCGCGTCGCGACTTTCCCGAGACCTCGATCTAAACTCGGAAGGACTTAGCTGAGGAGGCTGTAGCCGGCTCCCGCGTAGAAGCTGGATCTCCTCGTCGTGACGGCGCAGCATCGCGGCGATCTCCTCCTCGCGTCGCGCTTGTTCCTCGCGCATCCGCCGCATCTCCTGCAGGACGGTGAGCAGAGCGGAAGATTCTGTCGCCGCCGTCTCCGTCGCCGCTGCCTCCGTTGCCGCTGCCTCCGGCGCCCGCGGTTCCGTCGCCCGCCCCTCCGAGCGCGGCTCCGACTGCTCCTCCTTCTCCTCTTCGCGGCTATTGTCGCCATCACTCTTTCACGGTCACTTCTCGCGGTCACTTTCTCACAATTATCCGTTTCGTCCGTCCGATCCCGGACGAGCCCCCAAAATGTTACGCCCGCGGCGAGGACTTCGATAAATATCGAAGCCGCGCACGAAAAGATCGGCCGCTCGCGAGTCGCGCGAAATAAATAGACACTTTTAAAAGTAACTAAGAGCTTTAATATCAACACAGGGCAACACAAACGATAACACAGAACGATTCAACACATAATTAGCGGCTCGATGCAAATTCGCGTCCGCGCAGCCAGACAGCTGGAACCGAACTCAGCTGACAGTTGTTTGTAAATAATCTTCTTGCCGACGGGATCCGGACAACGGCAGAGCCGTGACGACTCGGGCGCGCGCGTAACAATATATATGTATATATATATATTTATATATATATATATATATACATATATATATATATATATATATGTATATATTGCGACGTTTATTTTCAATTTAAATTATTCGCCACACTCCTCGAGGTGTTGGAGGGGAGTGTGTGCGGGGGAACGAAAACGCCATCAAAAAAAATAACGAAATTAATATACTCGCGCTCTGAGGAACAGAGATGTAGGATGTTCTCGCGCGAGCCGCGGCGGAGCGGAGGCCGTTTCGATATCTCGATAAGTTGGGCGCCAGATGCGGTCTTTCACGCATCAGTTTTCCACGAAACGTCAAAGAACGCGAAAAATGATAGCCTGCTTCGCCACGGGCTGACTAGCTCGCCTAACGGTAGAGGGGAGAGGTTTTAGAGAAGAAAGTCAATTGATTATGCGAGACTTCACTAATTCAATATGCAACAGACACAAAAACGGGTATCGACAACCACGAGATACTAACACTCAAATAAATTACGCTAGTTTGACAAAAAGAAATATAACACATTTATTAATATAGAAATAATATAAAAGAAAAATAGTTCAGTGGTAAGAGCAGTCGCCCGGCAAGCGAAAGACTCGGGTTCGATTCCCGATTCAGCAACTTCGCCCCGATATTTTTCTGTCTACATCTCTCCATGGGGATAAAGGGAGTGTTATAGAAGTCTCAAACCAAGAGAATCTATAACTTGGCATATATGTATATGTCTTAAAAATTTTTTCGCGAACAATTAATGTTCGAAAAATTTACGCATTGCCATCCGCATTTTGTAGGCTCTTAGCGCTCGTTTCTTAATTTTCATGTTGTTAAATACATAGAGCCGTATTATTTACCAATTTATTTAGAACTACACGCCGAGCTGAAATGATCGTGTTCTCATTATTTACACAGATTAATAAAAATGGACAGGAGAAGTGTCGGTGTGGGGCTGAATAGTTCAGTGGTAAGAGCAGTCGCCCGGCAAGCGAAAGACTCGGGTTCGATTCCCGATTCAGCGACTTCGCCCCGATATTTTTCCTGTCTACATCTCTCCAGGGAGGGTAAAGGGGGTTTTATAGAATTTCTCAAAAATACTACCCTCGTCTATTTGTTTATAACTATGGAAAATGAAACGCGATTATTTCAGCTAGCGCGTGAATTAAACTCGAAAGGAAATAGGCTCGTTACATATTAAATAACATGATAAGAAAACTAGCGTCTACGAGCCACAGCGGATGGTAATGCCTGAAAAATTCTTTTTAATTGTACGCGAAATTTTGAACGAAAACATATGCATATATTTTACTTGGTGCATTTAACCAAGATATAGATTCTCATTTTTGAGAAATTCTATAAAACCCTCTTTACCCCCCTGAAGAGACGTAGACGAGAAAAATATCGGGGCGAAGTCGCTGAATCGGGAATCGAACCCGAGTCTTTCGCTTGCCGGGCGACTGCTCTTACCACTGAGCTATTCAGCCCACACCGATACTACCCTCGTCTATTTGTTTATAACTATGGAAAATGAAACGCGATTATTTCAGCTAGCGCGTGAATTAAACTAAATCGAAAGGAAATAGGCTTGTTATATATTAAATAACATGATAAGAAAACTAGCGTAGCTCTACGAGTCACAGCGGATGGTAAAAAGAATTTTTCAGGCATTACCATCCGCTGTGGCTCGTAGACGCTAGTTTTCTTATCATGTTATTTAATATATAACGAGACTATTTCCTTTCGATTTAGTTTAATTCACGCGCTAGCTGAAATAATCGCGTTTCATTTTCCATAGTTATAAACGAATAGACGAGGGTAGTATCGGTGTGGGGCTGAATAGCTCAGTGGTAAGAGCAGTCGCCCGGCAAGCGAAAGACTCGGGTTCGATTCCCGATTCAGCGACTTCGCCACGAACAATTAATGTTCGAAAAATTTACGCATTGCCATCCGCGTTTTGTAGGCTCTTAGCGCTCGTTTCTTAATTATCATGTTTATAAAAAAAAATGTAAAAATAAACTTGAATAACAAATGAGATTGAAAACGACGGTTCACAATATATTAAAAAAAAAATAAGAAAGCGAAATACACAATCAAATTAATCCTGGCACGAATAATAAGACGTTATTCAAAGCAAATGTCCGTTCGAAATCGATAACCAAAACGAGAGCGCTAAGACGTTTATCCAAGCCCGTTTTTATGGCCGGAGTTCGCTGGACTGAACGATACTTCTCAGAATACAAAGGATTTTCGACACGGAAATATTCGCGGATGATATTCACCCAAAACGTACCGTAATTTCGGCAACCAAATCGACGACTTATCACTACACACTTTTCCTCACAATTTCCCAGTTCGCAATTCTAAACGACAGCTTAATAATTCGACAGCATAATTAACCATAGATCAAAAATAATTAATAATGTTGCGAAGACGGGTCTCGTATGCAACAGGTGAGCAATATGTTCGATATTCGATAGTCGACGGCGGCCGGAGATTTTTCTCAGCCGGCGTTTCGCCTCTTTCTTCCGCACAAGCAGCTCAGATTTCACTCTCGGTCGTACTTTTGCGATTATTTCGTACCGCGACACATTCGACAAGCGCAAATTATTACTTACTACGCTCTATTCGCCGGCGTAGTAAGCGCGACAAAGACGCAAATACTCTAACGCACACAACGCGATATAATACAATAGATGCTCACACTTAACAATCGACGACGATATCCACGCAATCAGACACAAAAATCGCCCTGAGAGAATTTACGGGAATATTCCACGTGGCAACGACAGCGATACGACAACACGGGCGGTGTACGCTTTTCGCGATCCTTCGCGCACGCGGTCGATATTCGGCGGTCGGTAGCTACGCGTACTAAATACCCCGAGACCCGGAGAGAGACGAACGTTGCCTTATCAATTTAATGCCTACAATACGATTGTTCGCTTTTCCTCGGTCGCTTGCCTCCGATCGCCCGAAAATTCACAAAATATCGACGGCTCGGCACCGAGCCTGAACGGTCGCGAAACACGAAACTGGCGACGGCGGCAGAACGGCCGGCCGGCAGACCGAATCGCGGATGTGGCACACAAAAAGATGAGCAACTTCACCGATACTACGTTCCTCCTGCAGGGAATGGTCCTCGGCCTCGTCCTCTGCTCGGTCTCGACAACGGCGACGATACACGACAACGACAAGACAACTATTTGACTTTAGTCTCTGCGAGCGCCCGCACCAGAATGATCTCTGGATCTCTCTATCCAGGGTCGATAGCTGCGTCAATGACCGCGTAGAGGAGTGCGCAGCCCCGCGGCCAATCATCGCGGCACGCGAGAAATCCTGGCGCCTCGCGAAATGCGAGGTATTTCGGCGCCTGGCGCGCAACGACCTCAAATTAAAATTCCGCTGTCGCGGGCCCATTCGTAATGGCCCGGTGGAGGTTCTGCTCTCTCTCCTCTCGGAGGGTAGCCTAGGTCGGGCCTCCGTCCTTACCATCGGAGGAGGGGGTGATGTTACCCTTCTCGGCTCCTGTGGTCCGATTTCACTGGCGCTATTTTCTTCGCTATCGGTTGTCGAAAAACGCCATGTCACCGGTCGCTCGAAGTCCCTTGATGCGCCCCTCGCCCTCCGGATCTTTTCCGGCGGGTTGCCCGAAATTCGCTCGATACAAAGAAAATGACAAATAAAATTAATAAGCGCGAAAATCATAATAATATTACTCGTCTCTCGGGCGCTCGATAATGTTCTCTCGATGTAGATTCTGGCGCGGCCGCTTGGCCCGCGACCCGTTAAAATTATCGGGGCGAGTGAACGCGCGACAAGACGGCAACGTCACAATATGTATATATATATATATATATATATATATATATATATATATATATATACAGGGTGCGTCACCAAAATCCGGACAAATTTCAATTTAAATTTCCCTCCATATTGCGCTTCCGCCCAAAGTCACCTTGGGCGTTTGAGTAAGCTTGATGCTTCTAGTAAATAGTCACAAACTCAAAATGACCGCAGCGTCGACACCAGGCAGAGAATATAATCGAAGAACCGCAATTATCGAAGGCCTTCGCGCTGGGCAGTCACCACCGGAAATAATTCGGTTTTTTAGATATCCGAGATCAACCGTCTATGATGTTGTGGCAAAATATCGTGCTTCAGAACAATCAAACGAAGGTTCCAGTACGCCAGCGAGGAAGAGTCACTCTAAAGAACGCACCGTGAGGATCCCTGAAGTAATCGAAAGGACTCAAGCGCTGGTTTCGGAAAATCCAGGACAATCGTT
>NW_020229231.1:105618-220775 GCF_003227725.1 Camponotus floridanus
TAAGTGGTTCATTAATTTGTCTTCCGTTGACATTCCTCACGAAGTACAGTGTCTTTTACAATTGGGAGAAAAATTCAGCTTACCAGCACCTAGATCTTCTCCCCGTTTAATTTTTGATTTTATTAAATATATTGAGTGCAGCATGTCGAGGCTTGATTGTGACATTTCTCAACAGATAAGAAATCACACTGCTCCAGTGGTTTAGAGAATCATTTAAAAAATAAATCGAAATCTTTACCTCGAATTGATGAGTCATTTTTGAGATTGAATAACACATGTAAAACTTTCTTGGCTGATCATCCAGACATAATTATAACACGAGCTGATAAAGGCAATGCCAGCGTGGCGCTTGACAAGAACGTATATGTCACGAAAATGAATGAATTACTTGATGATACTGACACTTATATTGTTATTAACAAGGATCCTATGTCAAAAATATGTAGAGAGCTCAATGATATTCTGAAACGGTGGCAACGAAATAATTACATATCAGCTGTAACAAAACGTTCTCTTTACACCAGTGACGGGGTGCTACCTAGAGCTTATGGGTTACCAAAGATCCACAAATCTGGCTTCCCCTTAAGAATCATAGTGTCGTCCATAAACAGTCCTCTCCATAGATTCGCCTCTTTCCTACACAATTGCCTTCATGAAAATCTTCCTCCTTCCAATAGTCATATTGCCAATAGTTATGAGCTAGTAGATAAAATTAATTATTTTCACGTCGATGACAGTCTCAAATTAGCTTCATTAGATGTTGTTTCATTGTTCACCAACGTTCCTACAGACTTGATCATTCACAGTGTGACAAAACGTTGGCATCATCTGGAGAAAAAAATCAAGATCCCGCTCTTGGAATTCTCTATCGGTCTTAAGCTGGTACTGAACTCTACTTTTTTCAAATTCAATGGGAAAATATACAAGCAAATTTTTGGGACACCTATGGGTTCCCCCCTCTCCCCCGTTTGTGCAGATCTAGTCTTACAAGATCTTGAGGAACAAGCCATGTCACAACTACCTTTTCATCTCCCTTTTTATTTTCGATATGTGGACGACATTGCTTTTGATTGCTCCCTCTTCCTCCTTTAATCTTATCATGGAAGTCTTTAACTCCTTCCATCAGAGGCTTAATTTCACTATAGAAATTCCTGAGAATGACCGTCTCAATTTTTTAGATGTCACTATCATTATTGAAGACCATCATATTGAGTTTGATTGGTATATGAAGCCTACGTTCTCTGGGAGATTTTTAAACTTTCTCTCTCAACATCCGCAAGCGCATAAAAAAGGCGTCATAATTGGTCTTACGGACAAAATCTTTAAACTGTCTAACCCGCGTTTCCATGAAAAAAATTTTAAGCTGATAATTGATCTGCTCCTGGATAATTGTTATCCCATCAATTTCATTTTTTCTACCATCATTAACAGAATTAAATCTCTTATCCATAACAATCTTGCTCCTCCACTTCCTCCAACTTCGGACACCTCCAAATCGTTTTTTATCATCCCATACATTAAGGGAGTCTCTGAGCACTTTAAAGATGTAGCGAAGAACTTAAATAAGTCTCTCGCCTATGCTGTACCGAATAAACTGAACTGCTTCATCAAAACACATAAAGACCAACTTCCAAAGGAGAATCTTTCCAACGTGATCTATAGGATCCATTGCCGTGACTGCACGGCATCTTACGTTGGACAGACCGGCAGACAATTGAAGACTCGTATGAAAGAACATCGGTCTAACATTAATGGCTCTACAGAACAATTATCAGTTGTTTCCCTCCACAGACTGGAAGGACATGAGTTCGATTGGAATGAGGTGATTGTTCTTGATCGTGAATCTTCTTTCAAAAGAAGGACAATTTCTGAAATGATTCACATTATAAGACAAGACAACAGCTTGAATGTGCATAAAGACACCGAAAAATTTGATAAGATTTATCTCCCGATTATAAAATCATTAAAGTCGGAGCTGCGGCCCTGAGCTTGCTAAATTCATTTCACATTATCTATTTATCCTTTCCTGTATTTCTTTTGCCCACCCCTCCCTTCCCCCCTACCTTTGGTATGCCGTACATTCGATAACGCGTAATTTCAGTACGCAGCGAGATCCCACATGAAACACACGCTGTCTCTACGTCTCAAACTTTATTTAATTTGAAGTGCCACCATTTGCATTAACATTATTAATTTTTGGCTTTCGAACACCTGTACGTATTTTCTTGGAGCTTCTCTAAATATTTTCTATTAATTTTATCTTTTCTTACTCTTTGTGACTCTACGATGTTTATTCCCTTTATTTGCTTTTTGGTTTCCAACGGACAAATAATCACGTACGCCTAACGTTACAATAATTTTTGTTTCATTTATACTAAAAATAGCTATGATTAATTAAATTTTCATCTCAACCTTTCTTACTGCATAATTTCCTTTGCATTAAATTTTCGATACTTTGGCTTCATTAATACTAATAAAAGCTTTGATTTATAAAATTTTCAATTTAACTTTTCTGCCGATATATCCCTCTACGATTGTATAGTACGTCAAACATTTGACATTTCAATTCTATTTGGCATTAAATGATTCTTTGTCTGTATGGAGTTATACACTTATTTTCTCTGGCTTCTACATGTTTGCATGTGAATGTGTTGCTCTTTTCAGCTTAATTTTTTCAGATTCTACTCCTTTTTTTGTAAAAAATTTGAAGGGAAATTTGATGGATTTTATACACCGTGCAAGGCTTAATGAGTATGCAGCATCTCTGCCCTATGCTTGCTTGCCACAGCTTTTGCACCGCATCTCACACGTTGCGATCCCTGTGTTTTTTTGGAAGGTGAGTAACATAGACATCGTGCATGCACGTAGACAGCCGCACCGTCTTCCTTTTCGAATTCTTAATTGTAAATCAAATTTTAAATCATTACATTCGTTTTCTTCCAACATTAAATGAAATTTTAAATGAACATTCAAAATTAAATGAACATTTTTTTTTTTCTTCTTTTTATAATGTAACGACTTCTTGCGTTGTTTTGTTTGCGTTCGAATTGCTCTGACCTTATTATTATTGTATTGTTGTTATGATCTTTTGCGAGCGACCGAATTTTTTAAAAAACTTTTTACTTTTTTATGTAATTTTGTCTTTAATCTTAACTATCAGCATTGAAAAGGTCCTGGAATAGGACGAAACGTTTGCGAACACGAAATTGTACATGTTAATATGTCAATATATTATAAACATGAATATTAACTACTAAAGTTTTAAGTTTAATTTATTTTTTTCTTAAATCTTTATTTGCTTAGGACACCTTTGCCGTAGCAGTAATCTTTGCCTAAATTGTGATTAATTTTTATTGTGTACTCAATACCTGCTACTCTTATAAGAATTTTATTAATATTACGCCGGCACAAGATGCGTTCATTTCCATATGGTTTTTTTAATCTAATTAAGTCGTTGTTTGGGGTTACCCCCAGGAATATTATTAGAGATTGGTCGCGCAATCACATGCATATTATTAAGGTTAAAGAGAGAATCAATTTTTTGAGAAAGTGCAAAGAATTCAAGGTGCTTCCACCACACCTCTTGCACGGGCTTAACGACGGAATTAGTTTTTACAACAAGAGGTCAATACACAATTTTAACACTATCAGGCTTAGAACAGCTTGGCACGTTTTGAACTTGGAAATTGCGGATGCGTTTAGATCATTATACCATCTACGCCATTGTGTGTTGCGTCTCTCGAAGGCAGCGTTTAATTGTATTCCTTCATATTTTCTTGACAATTATTTTGACAGACAATCAAGATTTTTTCAATTTATTGCTTACAATGAGAGATGTAGGTTACATAGGAAGCTCAACTGGATGATCACCAAGAAACACGAGGTTAAGACCTCTGCTCTTTCCTTTTCATATTTCTACAGTCTCGCCTCGGACTCCAACACTAACAATTGCAGAAATGATTTCAGAGCACAATCAACTACCTCCACTGGCACAAAACATGTCAAAAAAGATTACGTATTCTCTACTACTTCTGCTCCTCTAGCTTTCCCTCACAATATCTTGATTAAACCTTCTCCCAATTCTCCTTGCTTGAATTCCTCTTTCCATGTACTCAACAATGTGAATAAGAAGTGGTTCATTAATTTGTCTTCCGTTGACATTCCTCACGAAGTACAGTGTCTTTTACAATTGGGAGAAAAATTCAGCTTACCAGCACCTAGATCTTCTCCCCGTTTAATTTTTGATTTTATTAAATATATTGAGTGCAGCATGTCGAGGCTTGATTGTGACATTTCTCAACAGATAAGAAATCACACTGCTCAGTGTTTAGAGAATCATTTAAAAAATAAATCGAAATCTTTACCTCGAATTGATGAGTCATTTTTGAGATTGAATAACACATGTAAAACTTTCTTGGCTGATCATCCAGACATAATTATAACACGAGCTGATAAAGGCAATGCCAGCGTGGCGCTTGACAAGAACGTATATGTCACGAAAATGAATGAATTACTTGATGATACTGACACTTATATTGTTATTAACAAGGATCCTATGTCAAAAATATGTAGAGAGCTCAATGATATTCTGAAACGGTGGCAACGAAATAATTACATATCAGCTGTAACAAAACGTTCTCTTTACACCAGTGACGGGGTGCTACCTAGAGCTTATGGGTTACCAAAGATCCACAAATCTGGCTTCCCCTTAAGAATCATAGTGTCGTCCATAAACAGTCCTCTCCATAGATTCGCCTCTTTCCTACACAATTGCCTTCATGAAAATCTTCCTCCTTCCAATAGTCATATTGCCAATAGTTATGAGCTAGTAGATAAAATTAATTATTTTCACGTCGATGACAGTCTCAAATTAGCTTCATTAGATGTTGTTTCATTGTTCACCAACGTTCCTACAGACTTGATCATTCACAGTGTGACAAAACGTTGGCATCATCTGGAGAAAAAAATCAAGATCCCGCTCTTGGAATTCTCTATCGGTCTTAAGCTGGTACTGAACTCTACTTTTTTCAAATTCAATGGGAAAATATACAAGCAAATTTTTGGGACACCTATGGGTTCCCCCCTCTCCCCCGTTTGTGCAGATCTAGTCTTACAAGATCTTGAGGAACAAGCCATGTCACAACTACCTTTTCATCTCCCTTTTTATTTTCGATATGTGGACGACATTGCTTTGATTGCTCCCTCTTCCTCCTTTAATCTTATCATGGAAGTCTTTAACTCCTTCCATCAGAGGCTTAATTTCACTATAGAAATTCCTGAGAATGACCGTCTCAATTTTTTAGATGTCACTATCATTATTGAAGACCATCATATTGAGTTTGATTGGTATATGAAGCCTACGTTCTCTGGGAGATTTTTAAACTTTCTCTCTCAACATCCGCAAGCGCATAAAAAAGGCGTCATAATTGGTCTTACGGACAAAATCTTTAAACTGTCTAACCCGCGTTTCCATGAAAAAAATTTTAAGCTGATAATTGATCTGCTCCTGGATAATTGTTATCCCATCAATTTCATTTTTTCTACCATCATTAACAGAATTAAATCTCTTATCCATAACAATCTTGCTCCTCCACTTCCTCCAACTTCGGACACCTCCAAATCGTTTTTTATCATCCCATACATTAAGGGAGTCTCTGAGCACTTTAAAGATGTAGCGAAGAACTTAAATAAGTCTCTCGCCTATGCTGTACCGAATAAACTGAACTGCTTCATCAAAACACATAAAGACCAACTTCCAAAGGAGAATCTTTCCAACGTGATCTATAGGATCCATTGCCGTGACTGCACGGCATCTTACGTTGGACAGACCGGCAGACAATTGAAGACTCGTATGAAAGAACATCGGTCTAACATTAATGGCTCTACAGAACAATTATCAGTTGTTTCCCTCCACAGACTGGAAGGACATGAGTTCGATTGGAATGAGGTGATTGTTCTTGATCGTGAATCTTCTTTCAAAAGAAGGACAATTTCTGAAATGATTCACATTATAAGACAAGACAACAGCTTGAATGTGCATAAAGACACCGAAAAATTTGATAAGATTTATCTCCCGATTATAAAATCATTAAAGTCGGAGCTGCGGCCCTGAGCTTGCTAAATTCATTTCACATTATCTATTTATCCTTTCCTGTATTTCTTTTGCCCACCCCTCCCTTCCCCCCTACCTTTGGTATGCCGTACATTCGATAACGCGTAATTTCAGTACGCAGCGAGATCCCACATGAAACACACGCTGTCTCTACGTCTCAAACTTTATTTAATTTGAAGTGCCACCATTTGCATTAACATTATTAATTTTTGGCTTTCGAACACCTGTACGTATTTTCTTGGAGCTTCTCTAAATATTTTCTATTAATTTTATCTTTTCTTACTCTTTGTGACTCTACGATGTTTATTCCCTTTATTTGCTTTTTGGTTTCCAACGGACAAATAATCACGTACGCCTAACGTTACAATAATTTTTGTTTCATTTATACTAAAAATAGCTATGATTAATTAAATTTTCATCTCAACCTTTCTTACTGCATAATTTCCTTTGCATTAAATTTTCGATACTTTGGCTTCATTAATACTAATAAAAGCTTTGATTTATAAAATTTTCAATTTAACTTTTCTGCCGATATATCCCTCTACGATTGTATAGTACGTCAAACATTTGACATTTCAATTCTATTTGGCATTAAATGATTCTTTGTCTGTATGGAGTTATACACTTATTTTCTCTGGCTTCTACATGTTTGCATGTGAATGTGTTGCTCTTTTCAGCTTAATTTTTTCAGATTCTACTCCTTTTTTTGTAAAAAATTTGAAGGGAAATTTGATGGATTTTATACACCGTGCAAGGCTTAATGAGTATGCAGCATCTCTGCCCTATGCTTGCTTGCCACAGCTTTTGCACCGCATCTCACACGTTGCGATCCCTGTGTTTTTTTGGAAGGTGAGTAACATAGACATCGTGCATGCACGTAGACAGCCGCACCGTCTTCCTTTTCGAATTCTTAATTGTAAATCAAATTTTAAATCATTACATTCGTTTTCTTCCAACATTAAATGAAATTTTAAATGAACATTCAAAATTAAATGAACATTTTTTTTTTTTCTTCTTTTTATAATGTAACGACTTCTTGCGTTGTTTTGTTTGCGTTCGAATTGCTCTGACCTTATTATTATTGTATTGTTGTTATGATCTTTTGCGAGCGACCGAATTTTTTAAAAAACTTTTTACTTTTTTATGTAATTTTGTCTTTAATCTTAACTATCAGCATTGAAAAGGTCCTGGAATAGGACGAAACGTTTGCGAACACGAAATTGTACATGTTAATATGTCAATATATTATAAACATGAATATTAACTACTAAAGTTTTAAGTTTAATTTATTTTTTTCTTAAATCTTTATTTGCTTAGGACACCTTTGCCGTAGCAGTAATCTTTGCCTAAATTGTGATTAATTTTTATTGTGTACTCAATACCTGCTACTCTTATAAGAATTTTATTAACATCCGTTTAGTTATCGTTTGTGAGTTTGATATCTTGATGCTATACTGTAGACAATCTGATGCCGAGTTCCACAATAAGCCCAATGTTTTTAAAGCCCCATCGTCGTCGATGAGTAACAAGGTATCGGTTCTAACCTTATCTGAAAGATGCCAAAGTATTCGTGGGTCGTTTGACCTCCATTTACGAAGAGGAAATTGCCCCTTCATGAGAATTTGTGAGATATTCTTTTGCAACTTAATTGCATCGTCGAGTCTTCTCGATCCCGTTAAAATATCATCCATGTAACAATCTTCCTTAATGGCATGCGCAGCTTCTGGCAAATCGACAAGGTGCTCCCTCGCCAACTGTTGAAGACAACGCATCGCCAAATATGGAGCGCATGCTGTTCCATATGTTACTGTGTTCAGCTCAAAAACTTGTACTGGTTGACTCGAATCTTCTCTCCAGTGTATTCGCTGTAATACTCGATCTCGCTTGTCCACACGGATCTGTCTGAACATAGCCGCCACATCTGCGGTTAAAACGTATTCGTGCGTCCTAAAACGGAGTATAATGTTTATTAATTCCTTCTGTAAATTTGGGCCTGCCATTAATTTATCGTTTAGCGAATTCCCCGTACTCCTTTTGGCTGATGCATCGAATACAACTCGAAGCTTCGTTGTCACACTATCAAGTCGCACTACAGCTTGATGTGGCAGATAATATGACTCCGATTCGAGTGCGTTTCCATTCGTCACCGCTGACATGTGTCCTTGTTGCTCGTAGTCTTGCATGAAATCCACGTAGCTCGCCCTTCACGTCGAATCTTTACTCAATCGTCGTTCTAGCGCAATAAATTGCCGATATGCCGAATCTTTCGAATTGCCTAATTTCACGCTCATGCGTACTGACAAACAAACAAGAAACCTTCCTATCTCGTCTCGTCTTGTAGTTTCGATAAACTTTGTCTCGCATTCTATGTCTTCTTTCGTATATTGACAGGAATCGTTTCTTGTTTCCAAAACCGCTCGACTTGTTCACTCAATATTTGATCCGACACGTGCAGACAAGACGACGAAGAATTAGCTTCATCGTCGTTTAGAGAACCTCCTACTATCCAGCCAAGCTTTGTATTTTGCAACGCAGGTTGCCCGTTTATACGATTTCACGGTGCGCCTAGAAGTATTTTCCAATATAATTCTGCGCCAATCAATAGATCAATCGATCCTGATTCCTGGAAAATAGGGTCTGCCAGAGAAATATTCTTCGGTAACGTGATGCTATTCATTTCGATCCTTTTTTGCGATAAATCTTCTGTTATCGATGGTAAGACGAGACACTCGAATATTGTCGCAAAGTCATTGTGCATCGACGCAAGCCTTACTTGCGCGACCTTTCGTATTCTTGTTCTCGACTGACTGACGCCGCAGATATCTCGGTCTTCTGATCGGCATGACAACTTAAGTTTTCGTATCATTTTATCTGTTATTAGATTTGATTGTGATCCGGGATCAAGTAATGCCCTGCAAATCTGTTGGTTGCCCTCTTCATCTTGTACATATACTCGAGCTGTTGATAGTACCACACGGGACGCTGGTCTTTAAGTGTAGTATACTCCTACTTTCTCCTCATCTCTCGAAACTTCTGTGGGTATGGCTTTTGTCGATAAATTCTCTGAGCAAATTGTCACTACTGACGTTTCCGTATTTTCGTTCTCATGCGACGATGTTTTCGTTTCTCTGTGTAGAATAGTGTTGTGCTTGCCTTGACATTTTTTACACGATGATGCTTTGCAATTTTTTGCATAATGCCCTGGGTTGAGACAATTTACGCAGAGTTGCTTCTCTCTAACCAATTTAAATCTTTCCGATGTTGCGGTTTTGAGCAACTCATCGCATTTGTATACTGGATGATCTCCGTTGCAAATCTTACAACTCGATGATGTCGAAGCAAGAGAAATCTTTTTCTCACTCTTTTTTTGCTGCTGTTGCCTTTGCGCTGCAGGCTTCTCCTTCGAGTTGTTCAAGACTCTGAGCATGTGACAACATTCCGTCAAAAACTTGATAAATTCGTCTAGTCCTGGCATATTATGGGGTGTTTTACCTTTAACAATGTTCTGCCAATCTCGCTGCTCTGTGAAATCGAGTTTTTTCTTTGCCAGATGTATTATGATTGTCTCCCATTCAAATACGGGCTATTGCAACGCTTCAAGCGATTTGACGTGTGTCTGAATATGCCAAATAAATTGTCGGATTGATTCAGCTTTATTTTCCTTCGTGATATTCGGAAATTTTAACAATTCGTCGAGATGTGTCTCGATTATGATCATCTCATTGTCATAGGTATCCTTGAGCCATTTCCATGCACTCTCATAGTTTTCATCTGAAATTTTAAAACCTTGAATTACTTGTCGAGCTTCACCTTGAAGCACCCATATCAGATATTGATACTTTTGCACCGGCGAGAGATCCTTATCGTTATGAATTGTCGATTCGAAATTATTCTTGAAAAACATCCATTTCGTGTATTCTCCGCGAAATTCAGGGAGTTTTATTTCCGGCAGCTTGGGCTTGGTTCTTCTTACATAATTCCTTTCGTTCTGACGATTGTTACCTTGATTCAATTCTAATGTTCTCGTGTCCTATTGGCTCTGTCTATTATACCGTGAGTCTTCGCCGCCACGTCGTAATACATTACTTCGAACGCTGCACGTTCAGCCTCACTGTCGCTTTGAGCTTCCTGCAACTCCTCCTCCTCGGTTAAGTTTTCCTGTATGCTCTCGAGAGAACTCTGAAGTTCTTCAAATTTATCCCAATAATTCTTTTAATTTTTCTAATCGTACTCGTGCTTCAGCTACTGTTGGCTCATCTGTTGTTCTGAAAAATGTCTGAATACGAGTAAGTTGCGCTTTCAATTGACCGCGTTTTATTCTCAACTGCTTAGATTCCATTTTTCTTTATTTATTTGAATAAGAGAAAGATGAGAGGATGAGCGAAGGAGAGGATGAGCGACTCACTTATCTGATATTTACCGTTATCTTGTATCATCGAAGTTCTACGCGCCGTCCAATGCTGCGTCGATTCTTCTGTTGTTGAGGTTATGCAATTGAATGTGCGTGTCGTCCCACGCCAATGCCTAATTCTCGTTTTTTTTGAGGTTATGCTTCGATTGCGCGTCGTCTACCGCCACGCCGTATCCTTTTGTCTCTTTCGACGCGTGAGTATCCAATATACTCGTTCCTCTATGCGAATATCATCGATGCGATATGTACATGTGCACTACACTCGTTACAATATTTGTTACCGAACGATTGTAATACGTTCACTATTGTTCGTTTTATACGTCGTTTTCGTGTCTTTCTTTCGTAGCTGCGACGCTCGCTACGTGCTCGACTTCTCGATTTTTGTTCCTTTTCACCTAATTTCGATACAAACTCTCTTTCTCGGATTCGGTTCGTTGCCCCACGTTGGGCGCCAATTTGTTATAGGACGCTTAATAACTGCTGTCTTACTTCACAATCAAATTTATTTAACACTCACATATATTTTTGCGTAACATTGTTCTCGCGTGCACATGCACTCTCGCTATCTTGCCATCTCTCCTTATTTTTTTTTTTCGCGCTCTGCACCTCCATCTAGCGTTACAATCCTTAACATATTCCTTTTCCAACATTATTCTGTTCACTTTCTCGTGAATTTTGTGAAGATGAATCAGAATCTGATGATGAATCTGATGATGAATCTGTGTTGTTTTGATATATGCGTTTTGGTTTTTGTTGATGAAATAATAGTCGATGAAGAGCAAGAAAATGATGATGTTGTATCTGATTTATTTATTAGTGAAAACTGATTGTGAGAAGAGGATTGTGAGGATGATGATGCACTATCTTGATATTTATTCAATGTACTGTTTTGATATACGTTTGATGATTCTTGATTTAAGTGTACTGCATTTGTCTTTTCTTTAATTGAAGTGAATGTCTGTGTGTTGTATCTTGTAAATTATTAGATGATTGATTTTTATGATATGGAGTTGAAAAGCATGAAAATGATGATGTTGTTGGCTTCATTTGAAAAAATTGATGTTGATTGAGGATGTAAATTGCGAGGAAGAGACTGTGATGATGATAGTGCTGAATGATAATGATGAATGCATGTTAGGTATAATTGTTATATTCGATAAAATGTGCGGACCATTTGCTATCTTTTCTTCAATTTGCCTCTTGTTGGATTTTCTTATATTTTCTGTTACTTTTTTACATATTTTTCCAGCATTCTTCTCTTCTATTATATCGGTGGAGAAAATTTTTTGGGATAAATCATGAATGGTACCACTAGTAGTTACAATTAACTTATGCAGTTTATCTTCGTTATCTATGATAAAAATCAACACTTAGTAATATTTTTTTATTTTGTTGATATAAAAAAATAGTTATTCTTAACACACACAGAAAAATGTAACTTACCGCTTATGGAAGAATTTTTGCCTCAGCCTTTGTTTTTTTCTGAGTTTTATAATCTTTCCACGTTAATTTCACTATTTCATTAACGTGTCTGGATTTTTTGGAAACAATCGATACATTAATTACATCTTTTTCTTTGGTTTCCAGCCACCAAATTAATGCAAATTTCTTGTGCTTCGGCATAATCATACTTAATCACACACTTATTTAAAGTACACGTATTTATTAATGTTCCATTAATACTTTATTAATGGACGAACTATTCGGAAAAACTATTAAATATAATGAGGGAAATGACGACAACTGTCGAGTGTCTCTTTTTTGATTGCGAAACTAGAAGTTACCTGATACATGATAGATTTTCTTTTTTTCTTTTTCTATCATTGCAAGATTAATATCGATATCAGGTATATTATTTTCATCCAACCTTCTCGTCTCGCTTTCTAAAAAGAGATAATTTCGGTATTTAGTTTTTCTTCCGAAAGACAAAAATTTAATTTTTGATCATATTGTAAATTCTAAATAAATGATTGATTGAATGAATGATTCTGAATAAATGATGTCGCACAAATCACTTGAACAAGTTTGCAAGAAACAGCAAGACGTTCGATTAAAGGTTATTCTGGGAAATAGAAATTTTGATATTCTACCCGACCAGGAAAATGCTCAATTTGCATTAAATAATCGAAAGTAGTTATTTTATTTGACAACTTATTAATAATCTTGATAAATATTTATAAAAATATTTTATAAAACAAAGAGGAAATTCTAACTAATCAGAAATATTTTTCAATATTCAGCAATCAATACGAAATAGAAGACGTACATGAGAGAGTACAATTTTCTGAAAATAATGAAATTGAAAACGAATATGGGTATGCAAATTTATTATAATAATAAAATAATAAGTAACAAATAAGATAAAAACTTAGAATATGTGATGTCTACACACACACACACACACACACACACACACACACACACACACACACACACACACACACACACTATAGTATATATATTTATTTAAAAACGCATTTACTGTATAAAAATAAAAACCTTTATTATTTATAAAAATAAATGTAATTTAAGTAGTTCACAAGAAAGAGTAGATACTAATATCAGATACGATTTTAGGACTTATGATTCTACTAATGATCTGGATGATACGAATTCAACTTTTGAGGAAAGTGATGATTCGGATATTTATGATAATACTTATAATATCGACCATGAAAATATTGATAATGATCTTAACAACGTCATTAACGATGATGACCGAAATGAACCATTATATCATGGCGCTGAAATAACTGTCGGTGATAGTATGTCCCTAATTTTATCTCTTCTTTTACATCATAATCTTACGATGTCATCTACTGTCGACATTATTACAGTTATCAAATTTCATTGCCCTTTTCGAAATTTAAGAAAAAACAGTTTATATAAATTTAAAAAATTTTTTCGTTTAAGTGAGGCTGATGCTGTTAGACATTATTATTATTATACAATTTGTAATCGAGAATTAAGATCAATGAATGATATTCGTCCATTGTGTCGTCAAAAAAATAACGCCTATTTTATCGAGCTATCTTGCATAAATCAGTTAAGAGAAATGTATGCAAGGCCTTCATTTTATGATAAACTTCAAAGTCGATTTGAACGTCCAATGCAATTTCTTGGAAGTATAACGAATATTTATGATAGACAGTTATATCAAGAATGGTTTAACAATGGATTTCTTCGTGATCGTAACAATATTTCTTTCACATGGTATACTGACGGCATATCAGTTTGTAAATCATCAAAAATAAGTCTTTGGCCAGTATATCTTACTATTAATAAATTGGCTTTTGAAGATAGAAAAAGAAGAGAGAATACTTTACTTGTCGGATATTGGTTGCGACGTTTCTTCAATTTAAATTATTCGCAACACTCCTCGAGGTGTTGGAGGGGAGCGTGCGCGGGGGAGCGAAAACGCCGTCAAAAAAAATAGCAAAATTAATATACTCGGGCTCTGAGGAATAGGGAGGACGTTCTCACGCGAGCCGCGGCGGAGCGGAGGCTGTTTCGATATCTTGGTAAGTTGGGCGCCAGATGCGGTCTTTCACGCATCAGTTTTCCACAAAACGTCAAAGAACGCGAAAAATGATAGCCTGCCTCGCCACGGGCCGACTAGCTCGCCTAATGGTAGAGGGGAGGGGTTTTAGAGAAAGCTAATTGATTATGTGAGACTTCAATAATCCAATATGCGACAGACACAAAAACGGATATCGACAACCACGACAGGCTAACACTCAAATAAATTACGCGAGCATAACAAAGAAATATAACAAGTTTATTATTAAGAAAATAATATAAAAGAAATATAAAGTTGAATAACAAAATAAAGTAGCAACGAATGTTCACAATAAATTTAACACGATGAAAAAAAACGAAATATAAAATCCAATCAATCATGGCACAAATAATACGAAGTTATTCAAATCAAATGTTCGCTCGAAATCGACAACCGAAAAGAGAGCGCTAAGGCAATCCTGTTGTTTCTCCGAGCCCGTTTTTATGGCCGGAGTTCGCCGGACTCAACGATACTTCTCAGAATACAGTGGATTTTCCGACATAGAAATATTCGCGAATAATATTCACTAAAACGTATCGTAATTTCGGCAGCCAAATCGACGTCTTATCGTTACGGACTTTTCCTCACTATTTCCCAGTTCGCAATTCTAATCGACAGCCCAATAGTTCGACAGCATAATTAACCATAGATCGAAAATAATTAATAACTTTGCGAAGACGGATCTCGTATGCGAGCGATATGTTCGATATTCGATAGCCGACGGCGGCCGGAGATCTTTCTCTCCCGACGTTTCGCCTCTTTCTTCCGCGCAAGCAGCTCAGATTTCACTCTCGGTCGTACTTTTGCGATTATTTCGCACCGCGACACATTCAACAAACGCAAATTATTACTTACTACGCTCTATTCACCGGCGTAATAAGCGCGACGAAGACGCAAATACTCTAACGCACACAATATGATATAATACAATAGACGCTCACACGCACACTTAACAACAGATGACGACATCCACGCAATCAGACACAAAAATCGCCCCGAGATACTTTGCGGGAATATTCCACGCGGCAATGACAGTGATACGACAGCACGGGCGGTGTATGCTTTTCGCGATTCTTCGCGCACGCGGTCGATAGCTACGCGTATTGAACACCCCGAACACTCGAAACCCGAAGAGAAACGAACGTTGCCTTATCAATTAATGCCTACAATACGATTGTCCGCTTTTCCTCGGTCGCTTGCCTCCGATTACTCGAAATTTCACAAAATATCGACGGCTCGGCACAGAGTCTGAACGGTCGCGAAACACGAAAATGGCGACGACGGCAGAACGGCCGGCGGACCGAATCGCGTATGTGGTTCACAAAGAAAAAGATGAGCAACCTCACCGATACCTCGTTCCTCCTCGCTGGGGATGGTCCTCGGCGTCGTCCTTTCCTTCCTCACTATGGCGACAGACGGTACAATACAACGACAATGGACTACTTTTACTGCGATTAGTTTAATCGAGCGCCCGCACCAGAGTGATCCCTGGATCTCTCTATCCAGGGTCGATAGCTGCATCAATAACCGCGTAGAGGGGTGCGCAGCCCCGCGGCCAATCAAATCGCGGCACACGAGAGATCCTGGCAAGAGCGCCTCGCATGATGCGAGGTATTTTGGCGCTTGGCGCGAAACGGCCTCAAATTGAAATTGCTGTCGCGGGCCCATTCTTCATGGCCCGGTAGAGGTTCTGCTGTTGCTCTCTCTCTCTCTCTCTCTCCTCTCAGAGGGTGGCTCAGGTCGGACCTCCTTCTCCATTATTAAATAAAAGGTGATGTTACCCCTCGGCGTCCTGCGGCTCGATTTTTCGGGCTCTATTTCTTCCGCCGTTTGCTGTCGCCAGGTCGCAGGTCGCCTTCAGAAATTCCTCGATGCACCTCTCGCCCTCCGGATCTTCTCCGGCGAGTTGCCCGAAATTCACTCAATATAAAAAGACAAATAAAATTAACAAATGCGTAATATAAGATAAGTTCGCTCGTCTCTCCGGGGAGTCCGATAATGTTCTCGCAAAGTCTCTCGCTTCTGGCGCGGCCGCTCGGCCCGCGCCCCGTTAAAATTATCGGGGCGGATGGACGCGCGACAGGACGGCAACGTCACACCCCCCTATGCCAGGAGAGAACATATCGGCTTCGGTCACCCATGGCCACTAATCGGACGTTATCTTCATCTGCTCGCACACGTTCGGGCGACCAAAGTCCCCGGAGCCGAGGAAGACACGAACACAAATTGTAACATAAAAAAAAATTACCGAAACGTTTCACTAATCCAAACGAGGTGCGATCTGTCATCTGCCTTTCACGAATTTGATTCGCGATGTCGTCTCTCACTGGGGCCCGCGGTCTCGTTTGTCGCGGGTCGTCCCGTGCGACGTTCGCGATCTGATTCACTAAAAGTGGTGTTGCTCAAACGCAAATATCCAATTTTAAACGTCTGGAGGGTCCGGTGGAGCATTATACGATTTTAAGTCCTTAATATGTACTTTGCCTATCGATCTCTGAGCGCTATTATGCAATTCATACACTACCGGCGACAACATTTTCGCGATACTAAACGGACCGTGATACTTAGTCGCTAATTTTGTCGAAATATTCTGAGCGGCTGATGACAACACATGCTGCCGCTTCAGAACTTGCTCGCCAATCGCAAAACGATGATTTCGTCTTCGCAAATTATAGTAATGCGCCTGTTTATTATGCGCAGCCTCCAAGTTTTCTACCACCCAATTTCGCAAAGCCTGTATTCTTTCCATGCGCTCTTTCCAACTCTCGGGATTTGTTTCCGCGATTTCGACAGCTGGTTCGTTCCTCCCACGCACGGTGTTAACCGGCTGAGGTTCTCTGCCAAAATTTAAGAACGCCGGAGTAGCTTGCAAAGAAGTATGGTACGCCGTATTATATGCGAATCTGAACTCAGCCAAGTGCATATCCCATTCGCGATGATCGTTTTAAGTACTCTATTAACGCGTTCTACCAGATTCACCTGAGGATGGTACGGAGGCACGGTGGTATGAACTATGCCATGCTCTTCTGCAAATGCCTGCAATTCGCGATTGATAAATTCAGTGCCGTTATCTGTCAAGAATATTCGCGGCGCGCCCCAACGATTCACGATCAACTCGTTTAAGAGCTCGCAGATCTTTTTGCCCGTCGCTTTTCGAAGTGGGCTATATTCCATCCATTTGGTAAATAGATCTTGTATTACCAAAATGTACGCGTTACCGCTTTTACTCGGCCGAAAAGGACCCATAATATCCGTTGCTACTACCGTCCACGGAGTTTCGACAGCTCGGCGTGCCATTAAACCCATCGGCACATTTTGTTCTACCTTCGTCCTCTGACAGACGTCACAATATCGAACATAATTGGCGATCTCCTTAACCATACGCAGCCAGAAATAACGCGTCGCTACTCGCTGATAAGTCTTCTCGATTCCTAAATGACCTGATTGCGGAACATCGTGAGCCTCTCTAATAACGTTCGCGCGCGCTACTTAGGAAGTACTAGCTTCCACTGCTCGAGATCGTCGACAACTTGCGATACTTGCATTCGGCTTTCGGAAATAAAGTTGGTCGTTTTTAATTTTCCAACCGGAATTTTTACGCGGCTCGTTCTCCATGTCTCGAATGCGTCGTACCAAGCGTCTCCGGTAATTGCGACAGCACATAATTTCTCGGTAGTCTCATACATACGCGATAATGCGTCAGGAACATGATGTAATGCTCCTTTCCGATGCTCGATCGTGTAATCGTACTCTAATAATTCTAAAGCCCATCGCGCTAATCGACCAGTAGGATTCATTAAATTATGTAGCCATCGTAAGCTACTATGATCCGTAATGACTTTAAAATTATATCCCTCGAGATACGGTCTGAACTTTTTAATCGATCAGACGACAGCCAAATATTCCTGCTCGGTCGTAGAGTATTTCTTTTCGGCTTCCGACAGCGCTCTATTCGCGAACGCGATTACATGTTCCACGCCCTCCGATTCTTGTGTTAATACCGCTCCTAGACTAACCGAACTCACATCCATTTGTAGAGTAAACGGTAGCTCGAAGTTCGGACACGACAGCGTAGGCGGCGACGTAATGCACGATTTAACCGATTCAAATGCAGATTTTTGTTCATCCCCCCACTCCCAAGAGAAATTCTTCCGGAGGAGACAAGTTAGCGGTTCTAAACGCGTAGCACACTGCGATATAAATCGGCGATACCAAAACGCCATCCCTATAAAACATCGTAACTGTTTGATACTTTTCGGTAGCGGATATTCGACAATCGGCGCGGTCTTGTCAGGGTCTACTTTATAAGCCCTTCTGGATTAGAAATCCAAGATATTTTACCTGAGACCGACAGAATTCACTCTTTTCAGGATTTATCGTAAGGTCCGCCTCTCTAATTCGATCTAATACGTGTTTTAGCCAAGTCAGATGTTCTTCAAGAGTACGCGTTACGACAACGATATCATCTAAGTAAGCGAAAGCATGCAGTTCCATTTCGGGGCCTATAAGCCAATCAAGTAATCGATCAAAGGTCGCGGGGGCACCGGTAAGACCATACGGCATGCGGGTGAAATGAAACAACCCTTTTCCCAGTACCGTAAATGCCGTTAATTCTCGACTATTTCTTTCAAGCGGATCTGGAAATATGCTTGGCTTAGATCAATAGTTGAAATATAATTCGCGGATCGTAATTTATCGAGAATTGCGTTCATATAAGGTAGCGGATACGCATCCTTTTTCGAAACGCTGTTTAATTTCCTAAAATCTAGACAAAATCGATAGCTGCCATTAGGTTTCTTTATCATTACGATCGGGCTAGACCATTCGCTTTTAGATGGTTCGATAATTCCTGCCGCTAACATTTTATCGACTTCCGCGTAGATCGCTTCCTGAATTTTTGGCGAAACGGGATAATACCGTTGTTCAATTGGAGTATGCCCGCCGACATCAATTTTGTGTTCGGTTAAATTGATCGCTCCCGGTTTATCCGGATCGCCTACTATATGATCCTTCAAGAATTTAGCTAATTTTTGACTTTCGCGCGACGACAGCTCATTTAAACCGCAGCAAACAAACGGATTAGATTTCGACAGCCAAACTCGTTTGGTTTTGCGAGCACGGGTTGTTTTGGCGATCGCCAGACTACTTTCTTGCGGGCTGTTATCCGGCTTCGGTTCCGCTACATAGGCGCTTCCGGACACGGAAGAATCACTTGATTCGCGACTAACAGAATTCTCAACTAAATTTACATGACAAACTGAATTTATTGGCTGATTCTCGAAACGATACACCTTGGCTGGTTCATCTTCAAAGTACCATTCTTGGCGTGAAAAATTTACTATCATACCAAATAAGCTCAAAAAATCTTGGCGTGAAAAATTTACTATCATACCAAATAAGCTCAAAAAATCAAGTCCTAGTATGCATTGCTAACGACGGCAAAGCATACGCTCTTAAAGAATTAGTCCTATCATGTAACGTGAAAGGAAGATCCATCTCCCCCCTAATGCGTGTCGTTTGGCCGGTTGCCGTAACTACTCGTCGGTCATCCGATTTTCGAAATTTTATCTTCAAACTATTCACCAATGGGACAACATTAGATCCTGAAAAAGTGAGAGTCGAACCACAATCCACCAGAGCGCTAATCTCATTTCCTAATAAATTAACACGAATAAATAACATTGACGGAATGTCACGACAACCAAAAGCACTGAACGAAAATTCACGAGAACAATTAATGACACGAAAAGGGGGTTGGGGTTGAATAGGAGTCAGGTCCCCCCCCATTATTCGACTCCCTTACTCTTTTCCCGAACAGTCGGGACACGTTCGTAACGTTACTTCCGCTCGACCGCAACGATAACAGTGCATTCGCGGAGCGGCTTTACAATTTCGCGAGATGTGACCGACACTCTCACAATTCTAACATTTTCGCGTGGAATTACGCGAAGCTGTCGAATCTACGGCTGTCGCCCTTGATGACGACGAAGCCTCTTGTATGGCCTCCGTCCCGGTCGCGGCTCGAGCTGCGCGATTTTTGTTTCTCCTCTCCTTTCGCGAATTTAACTTTGACTCTGATTCCGCCTCAGATGTACTCAACGCGGCAAGAGTTTCCCAGCCTCGCAAGGGCTGTTTCGTATTATGCGGTGTATGGTACGCGAGATCCGGAAACAATGACTTCTCCGGAGTCGGAGGTGCCCGATAACGTTGCGACAGCAAATAATTAGCTTCTACGCGAGTCGCCAAATCTTCTAAAGCGTCTAAGTTTCCCACCTCATTTCGACGGATGGACTGTTGTAAGCGCGGTAATAAATTCCGAAAGGCGCTGCTTACTTGCTCCGATTCAGTCCAAGGTGGCGACAACCGATCGAATATAGCTCGAAGACAAAAAATCAGCGACAGACTCATGTTCCCCTTGAGTTCTTCGCATAATTTCTTCGCGAAGAGCAAATTGAAAATCTGGGTCCCCGAATCGTGTTCTCCACGCATTTTTAAAAGCGTTCCAATTCGACAGCCGATCGCGTTTACTACGGAACCAATAAAGTGCTATACCGGTTAGAAAGAACGGCAAGCAATGCAAAATGTCTTCGTCGGATACGGGAACTAACTCGCGACTTTCCTCAATTCGAAGTAAAAAGGTTTCCGCATCTTCCCCTCGTGTACCCGAGAATTTTAAATTCCACTTTCGCATGACATTATATGCCGTCATCGCGGAATTCCCAGTGTTTTCGCGCGAAAAATCTCGTTCTCTCGAGCGCGGAGTATCGCGAGAGCCAAAGGGTACGCGGAATCTCGCCTGATCCATCGGGCTATCAGGTCGAGCCATCGCATCCGTGGGGACTGCTAAAAGTTCCTTCCGACATTTTGTCCGTATTAAATTTTCGATCATTGCGTACGCGACGCAGCAAACGCGCGATCTGAATTGAATAACTTTCTTCCGTTGAAAGTTTACGCCGCTGTAATTCTTCCAATAATTGTTCGCGACTTAACACGAAGATCCAGTCGTCCTCTGGGTCCTCCTTGACTCATACGATACAGAGAGAAAAACCCGAAACAAAATAAATAAGCTCGAACTCAGCAAGATGTGGTCTGATCACCGCGATAATACACGTCGACAGCTCAATAACACAAGATAAGGCCGTTATTGTTCAATCGAAGGTCGACAACAAATACGTAAAGGTCGGCAAAAGAAATTTTCGAACGAAAGCATTAATTACAAAAGAAACGAACATACGACAAAAGAAGAGTGACTTTGAAATGACTCGACAAATAATATATCTCGCATAAGCTCCCCGAACTTTCTCCTTCTCAACACGTGCCCTTTTTTGAGATGCTAGATTTTTGTTTTGTTGGCGACGTGGCCCCACGTTGGGCGCCAAATTTTTGCGACGTTTCTTCAATTTAAATTATTCGCAACACTCCTCGTGGTGTTGGAGGGGAGCGTGCGCGGAGGAGCGAAAACGCCGTCAAAAAAAATAGCAAAATTAATATACTCGGGCTCTGAGGAATAGGGAGGGCGTTCTGGGGCGAGCCGCGGCGGAGCGGAGGCCGTTTCGATATATCGGTAAGTTGAGATGCGCCAGATGCGGTCTTTCACGCATCAGTTTTCTACGAAACGTCAAAGAACGCGAAAAATGATAGCCTGCTTCGCCACGGGCCGACTAGCTCGCCTAATGGTAGAGGGGAGGGGTTTTAGAGAAAGCCAATTGATTATGTGAGACTTCAATAATCCAATATGCGACAGACACAAAAACGGATATCGACAACCACGAGAGGCTAACACTCAAATAAATTACGCGAGCTTAAGGGGATGTCGGAGTCGCAGCCGAACTCCGACGAGTAGGCGTCCTCATTTTAACATAACTAAAAGTGTCGGTACATTACCGACACTTATAGTTATGTTACCGACAATCTTATCTAATATAAAAAGACATGCATATTTTGGAAAGAGCAATATGAAAACTTTTCTTTATATTGTGTTAATTGTATTTATTGAAACAAAAAATATGTTGCATTTTCACTCTATCGTCTCGCACAAGTAATTTAGAGCATAGATCTGTCTTTACTGCGTACATATTTAAACATAATTCTAATATCATTGCTCTCGTTTAGCTATGTCTCTTTATATACCGGGTGTTTCAGACCACCCGTCCCACCCTTTTAAAACGTAGGGATGTGCTTGTACAAAAAAATGGCTCAGACGAAATTTGCATGATTTCGAGGGATCTATCTGATGGTGACCTTGAATTCGACCTTAAGATCGACCTTGGGCATAAATGAAGGTCAAAGTAGCGTTTTTTAAATGAATACCCTTATTTTTGACTTTAGAAATGAAAAGAGCGGAAAATTTCACGTTCGAATACGTTATCAAGTCAAGGTCAAAAATATCCTTAGAGGTCACGTGGAGGTTGAGTTATTCCAAAGCACCCGTCCCACCCTTTTAAAACGTAGGGATGTGCTTGTACAAAAAAATGGCTCAGACAAAATTTGCATGATTTCGAGGGATCTATCTGATGGTGATCTTGAATTCGACCTTCAGATCGACCTTGGGCATAAATGAAGGTCAAAGTAAAATTTTTAAAATGTAAAAACGAAATAATCGGTGCCGCCTGTATTAGCGTTACCCAAGGTGTACTACGTGGAGGTCACAAGATCGGACTTACACCTTATCGGGGTGCTTTCATAAGGTGGTTCCCCTTGCCGTCACCTTTGTCGGGGTGCTTTTTTAAGGTGGTTCCCCTTGCCGTCACCTTTGTCGGGGTGCTTTTTTAAGGTGGTTCCCCTTGCCGTCACCTTTGTCGGGGTGTTTTCATAAGGTGGTTCCCCTTGCCGTCACCTTTGTCGGGGTGCTTTCATAAGGTGGTTCCCCTTGCCGTCACCTTTGTGCATACGCATGTTGTTCAGTCTCGATGTTCGAAATGTCCACCACGTGCATTTATACAGGCTGTTACCCTACTTTGGAAATCATCCGTCGCCCGACGAATTTCGTCAGTATCTAGAGACTGAATGGCTTGTCGAATTCTGTTTTTCATATCTTTTGCAGTCGTAGGTCGTTCGCGGTATACAAGGTCTTTTATTCATCCCCACAAATAATAATCTAAAATTGTAAGGTCCGGTGATCGTGGTGGCCAATTATGTGGACCATGTTTACCTATCCATCGGCCGCGAAATATGCGGTTCAGTTGATGACGAGCAATGACAGACGTGTGGGCGGGACATCCATCCTGTTGAAACCACATATTTAGACGTAATTGGAGTGGAATATCTTCAAGTAAACGTGGAAGTTCATTTTCGAGTAAATCGGCGTATAAAAAACGGTTTAAATTCTCTTGAAAGAAAAATGGTCCCACGATATGCGTATCAACAATTCCGCACCAAACATTGACTTTCCAGATACGTTGATGATCCATTTCTCGATACCAATGTGGATTCTCTTGTGCCTAATAACGAAAATTATGTGTGTTTATTTCGCCGTCACTTTTAAAGGTGCATTCATCAGAAAATAAGATACTTCTATGGAAATTAGGTAATTGTTGAGTAATCCAATTACAGAATATCAGTCTTTGTCTATGATCGTTCAATGTCATGGCCTGGTGAAGTGACATTCCATATGGATGGAATGAATTTTCACGAAAAATTCGACTGATCATGCTTCGACTTATTCCACTATCTCTTGTTCGTCGCTTTAAAGAATCATTCGGGGTTACAAAGGCAGATGCAATTACATCAGGTGCTCTTACTGAACGAACTGGTCGATGAATTTGCCTTTCCTTATTATGGTCCGGCTGAACGATACCTTTTACAATTATTCGACGTTGTAAACGACTGAAAACTTTGCGCGAATGTGGTGTATGATCGGGATATTCATTTCGCCACATTATTTCAGCTGCTCGAAAACTTCCAGCTCTACCCAAAACTGACATCATTAATGCAGCTTCTTCGTTCGGGTAAGGCATAACTACAAATTACGCTTACGACCGGGTTGCTTATTAGAAAACGTAAATTGGTGACGAGTTGCGTAATACTATGAATTCTAAGCAATGACTTTTAGGAATGGCATGTAAGGGTGCTTTTTCGTGAAAATTACTTTATTGCTACAATAATCAACATTAAATGAAGATTAATATTGATAAATCAAGAATAAACGGCATCATAGAGCTGTACCGAATGTTAGAGATCTCGGTAATTAGGTATCTTCAAAACTCTACGCGTAGGACTACACACTGAGAGAAATCGAATGATTACTTTTAATATTAAAATCGGTTCAATGATTTATTTTATCTGGATTTTTTATTCTTATCAAATATGCTTTTTAGTTGAAGCAGTGTCTTTATAATCTCTGAATTAAATTTTGTTTAAATTTCGCTTCCAGAATGCACATGCAAATCGTAACTGATAAACCATTTTTGAACAGTAACCAGCACACAAATTAAGATCGCTTCTCGATTTTTTTTTTGAATAATCAACATACAAATTAAATCGACTTTAGATTTTTTTTGAATACCCAGCACACGAATTAAATCGTCTCTGGAATACTTTTCGAATAGCCAGCATCAGAATTAAATCACCTCTGGGTTTTTCTTAAACCAGCACACGAATTAGATCGCCTCTGGATTTTTTTTAATTATCAGCTCACGAATAGATCACCTCTGAAATAAATATTTTAATAACTAGAGCGCACATGCAAACCGCATCTGGTATGAAATATTTCTAAAAACAATCAGCACACGAATTAGATCGCCTCTGGATTTTTTTAATAATCAGCTCACAAATAGATCGCCTCTGAATTTTATTTAATATAAATATTTTAATAACCAGAGCGCACATGCAAACCGCATCTGGTATGAAATATTTCTAAAAACAACCAGCACACGAATTAGATCGCCTCTGGATTTTTTAAAATTATCAGCTCACGAATAGATCGCCTCTGAAATAAATATTTTAATAACCAGAGCGCACATGCAAACCGCATCAGGTATGAAATATTTCTAAAAACTACCAGTCCACGAATGAATCGCCTCTGGGATAAATATTTTTTAAAAAGTATTTTTTAATTAATAACTAGAGCGCACATGCAAACCGGTAAAATCTGGTAAAATATATAATCTGTACGCATATGTGTGTGTGTGTGCGCGTGCGTGTGTGTGTGTGTGTGTGTGTATGTTGTATTGTGTGTATGTGTGGATGGGTGGTGTGAGTGTGGGTGTATGTATGGATGTATGTATGTATAAAATGCAAGAATTACATGAGGAAGCGAGGTAATAAAAACGAGCGAAATAACAATAAGAGCGAATGAGATAGAAATAGCACGAGAAACGAGGATTCGAGCTCGAGAATCGGATCTTTCTTTCACACTATTATTTTTCTCTCGCTCGTATCTATTATTGTCTCCCTCGCTTTTATTATTGTCTCGCTCGCATCTATTATTGTCTCGCTCGCTCCTATTATTGTCTCGCTCGCTCTCGATTCTTGGATCCGCTTATCTTTTCGAGCTGTCTCTCACGATTGTCAAGTGTAACAGAGAAAACAAGACTATGAGTAGAGAGCGAGCGAGATGATCTATCATCAAAGAGTTCCGAAGTCTTTTACAATCGATTTCTTCGCTTCCTCTATTCATTTGCAATTCACGAAAATGTAAACATCTTATAAAATAAAAATAGAAACTTTTATTTTTAATTCCATCGGTTTGAAAATAATTTCAATGAATTCATGAGATTTTTGCGATTAAAATGATATCAAACACGGCGTAAATCGGGTAATTTTTAATTAGTCTGATAATACAAGTTTTATAATTATATATTTAACTAAATTTATGTCGCTTATATCGTGTTTGATCTTATTTTAATCGTAACATTCTCATTATTCTATTAAAATTACTTTCAAATGAATAAAAAATGCATTTTATTTTCTGACATATATTCGTGAATATTATAAATAAAGTCTCATGTAAGAAAATGCATTTTTTTGCTCGAAATCGACAACCGAAAAGAGAGCGCTAAGGCATTCCTGTTGTTTCTCCGAGCCAGTTTTTATGGCCGGAGTTCGCCGGACTGAACGATACTTCTCAGAATACAGTGGATTTTCCGACATAGAAATATTCGCGAATAATATTCACTAAAACGTATCGTAATTTCGGCAGCCAAATCGACGTCTTATCGTTACGGACTTTTCCTCACTATTTCCCAGTTCGCAATTCTAATCGACAGCCCAATAGTTCGACAGCATAATTAACCATAGATCGAAAATAATTAATAACTTTGCGAAGACGGATCTCGTATGCGAGCGATATGTTCGATATTCGATAGCCGACGGCGGCCGGAGATCTTTCTCTCCCGACGTTTCGCCTCTTTCTTCCGCGCAAGCAGCTCAGATTTCACTCTCGGTCGTACTTTTGCGATTATTTCGCACCGCGACACATTCGACAAACGCAAATTATTACTTACTACGCTCTATTCACCGGCGTAATAAGCGCGACGAAGACGCAAATACTCTAACGCACACAATACGATATAATACAATAGGCGCTCACACGCACACTTAACAATAGACGACGACATCCACGCAATCAGACACAAAAATCGCCCCGAGATACTTTGCGGGAATATTCCACGCGGCAATGACAGCGATACGACAGCACGGGCGGTGTATGCTTTTCGCGATTCTTCGCGCACGCGGTCGATAGCTACGCGTATTGAACACCCCGAACATTCGAAACCCGAAGAGAGACGAACGTTGCCTTATCAATTAATGCCTACAATACGATTGTCCGCTTTTCCTCGGTCGCTTGCCTCCGATTGCTCGAAATTTCACAAAATATCGACGGCACAGAGTCTGAACGGTCGCGAAACACGAAAATGGCGACGACAACAGAACGGCCGGCCGGCGGACCGAATCGTGTATGTGGCTCACAAAGAAAAGGATGGGCAACCTCACCGATATCTCGTTCCTCCTCGCTGGGGATGGTCCTCGGCGTCGTCCTTTCCTTCCTCACTACGGCGACAGACGGTACAATACAACGACAATGGACTACTTTTACTGCGATTAGTTTAATCGAGCGCCCGCACCAGAGTGATCCCTGGATCTCTCTATCCAGGGTCGATAGCTGCGTCAATAACCGCGTAGAGGGGTGCGCAGCCCCGCGGCCAATCAAATCGCGGCACGCGAGAGATCCTGGCAAGAGCGCCTCGCAAGATGCGAGGCGCTTGGCGCGAAACGGCCTCAAATTGAAATTGCTGTCGCGGGCCCATTCTTCATGGCCCGGTAGAGGTTCTGCTGTTGCTCTCTCTCTCTCTCTCCTCTCAGAGGGTGGCTCAAGTCGGACCTCCTTCTCCATTATTAAATGAAAGGTGATGTTATCCCTCGGCGTCCTGCGGCTCGATTTTTCGAGCTCTATTTCTTCCGCCGTTTGCTGTCACCTGGTCGCAGATCGCCTTTAGAAATTCTTCGATGCGCCTCTCGCCCTCCGGATCTTCTCCGGCGAGTTGCCCGAAATTCGCTCTATACAAAAAGAATGACAAATAAAATTAACAAATGCGTAATATAAGATAAGTTCGCTCATCTCTCCGGGGAGTCCAATAATGTTCTCGCAAAGTGGCTTCTGGCGCGGCCGCTCGGCCCGCGCCCCGGTAAAATTATTGAGGCGGATGGACGCGCGACAGGACGGCAATGTCACATGGTATAATGATAAATAACCGCAGATGAACACATTTTTGTGTTATAAGTTGTTCATAAGTTTATGAAAACATTTCATGAAATTGCTGATGGTATTCAAATTACATTACCTGATAACAACATTATTATTGTGAAAGGTATAATATTAATGGGAACTTGCGATCTTCCTGCAAAACGTGATTGTTTGAATTTTATTCAATTTAATGGCGATTACGGTTGTTATTCATGCTTATGTAAAGGTGAACACATTGAAATTGGTCCTCGAAGTCATGTACATGTTTATCCATTTGAAAATGAATTAACTCTAAGAACATCTCAACAATCTATTGAATTCGCTAATAAAGCAAAATCAGACACACCCTTTATGGGAGTGAAAGATCATACAGTCATTTTAAAAATAATGTCAGATTTTATTAATGTAATGGCAATTGATCGTATGCACTGTGTTGATGGTGGTGTAATGAAAAAACTGATGACGTTATTTTTTGATCAAAAATACTCGGGTACCCCATTTTCTTTTTTATGCTGTTATATATATTATTAATAGGCGACTAATAATTATTAAACTTCCGAAATTTATTCATCGCATGCCACGTTCAGTTACAGATTTAATGCATTGGAAAGTGTCAGAACTAAAGTGTTTTTTTTTTAATATTCTATTCCTGTTTTCGAAAATATAATGCGCGCAGATTATTTCGAACATTATTTACGATTAGTTGTAGCTATAAAGCTTTTAAGTTCTGATGTAATTACAAACTTTATGATACAAGTAGCTCAAGATTTATTACGACGATTTGTTCGTGAATTTCAAGATATGTACGGAATTCAATTTTGTTCAATAAATATTCATGTATTGTTACATTTAGGGAATTGTGTAAAAAAATTAGGATCCTTATGGATTTATACATGCTACGAATATGAAGATTTAAATGGTCAATTATTAAAATTAATTCATGGTACACGTCACATCGATACACAATTAGCTAATTCACAAAATCAATTCATCAAAATGATTAGAATATTAGAATTATTGCAAAATATTAACATTAAAAATTTTTGTATGAGAAAAAAGAAACAAGTTAGGATTATACAACAGATATATCCATATTGTTATAGTGTTGGTAAATACAAAATACAACCAATTACAGATATTATTCGAAATGCATTTGATAATACAATAGTGAAATAACATATGATAATTTTACAATATATCAGTATTTCAGACTTCTTTACAATAACAAACTGTACGTATCTAAAATGTATAATAGAATTCTAGCAAAGTGAATCATCTATAGTACGATATTATCAAAACAATGAAGAGAAATTAGGTTCCATTTACTGTTTTGTTAAGCTTTTAAATTGTAATCAGCTTACTTGTAATTGTTGTCATCAACATTATGCAATTATTAATGAAATTAAAAAACACGATGTATTTAACACTGCAGGCAATCGATTTGATTATTCTACTACACAATTTTTATATAAATGTTATATAACCAATAATTTATATGCTGTTAAGGTGAATACTCTTATGACAACTTGTATTTATATGAATTTTGATAATCAAACATATGTTGCTTTTCCTATTTATATTCCTATTAATAAAAAATTCCTATTAATAAAAAAGAATTTGAATGAGAAAATTGGAAAGGTGGTAATAAGATCACATATTTTAACGTTCCATATGTGAAGAACATATCAGAATCTCGACATCATCAAAATCAAAGGTGTGATTAAGCGCTCTATGTTCTGCAATGACGGACGTAAAATTCCTTCTATGTTCCTTGATTCTCGTCCTTAACAAGCGACCTGTTTGTTCTACATAAGAGGCGTTGCAATCTGTGCAATTGATTTTATATACAATATTACTACGCGAATCATTCAGTAAACAGTCCTTGCCGACTTTAATAAATTTGCGCAAATTATTTATTCCGGTGTAAGAAAGCCTGACATCGAGATCTTTGACGTAGTATCGAAAACGATAAATGAACTAACGGAAATGTTTCCGTTAGTTCTCTTTACTTTTATTCTTATTTTTATACGGTATTTAGATTCTCTAATGAACCAAACTCAACTTTGGGCCAATCAACCTAAACGAGAGTGGTTTCACTTATGGAAACAATTGGAAGCCGTTTACGTTTTACCATGAACAACCGTTGCGTCTGGAGGTACATCTCCTTTAAGATTTGTAAGCTGTGTACTATTGAATATGAACAACCGTTGCGATCGGAGTTGTATCTCCTTTTTGAAAAATTTTTTAAAATTAATAAATATTAGCTTATATTCTTTCTGTATTTAATAATCACCGCTTTCTTTCTCTACGAACCGTTTTATAAAATGCTCTAACTTTGTTACTAAAATTGCGCTGAAGATGATTTAAAAATAAGTCGAAACGTCCGCACACACCTTTAATTCTTATATATATTATATCGGTTTTGTGTTTTTGAGCTTGTATTGTGAATGATTAATATATATTTTCTGATTATTTACCTACATTATTAATTTGATCTTTAGCTCTCTACGCCTATTTGACCACTTTAATTTTGAATTTACAGAGAGCTTTACCTCTTTTTGTTTTTAAAATTAAATACTTCGTGCCTATCGATAGTTGAAAACATGCCCAAGATTTAACGGGTTGTTTTTCGGTTTGACTGGCTTTGTCCTCTTGTTATTGCCGACCACAATATGACACTATTACCGTTGCCGTTCGAATTATCGGCCTATTCGATTTTGAGCTTGTCGATTGTTTCGTTTCTGCTGGTCTGTCTCTTGTCCGAGTGAGTGAGTTGCCTTTAATTAGTGTTAATGAATTTCTCTTTTTTAAGATTTGTGACTAGTTTTGGTTTTATTTTGTTAATGCATCGCTCTTCGCGCTTTGTACCGCTGAGAGAGCTTTTTGCATCGTGTTTTCTCGGATGGACCAGCCTTGACGAAGTCGCGTCGCTCTTATAGATCATGCATACATGTGACTATGCTTTTTCCTCTCTTTTGCATTTATTGATATTGTGTCTTTATTTTTTCCTCAGTTGATTTATTTATCATTTCTTTGTGTTTATTAGAATCACTGAAGAAGGCTCGAATTGAGTCCGAAACGTTTGGAATAAAGCGAAAGGATCATTAAAATTGATTTGCTGTCTTGGAAATTATTTTATCCACGCCCTACAACTGCGTTGGCTCTTTACTGCTTTTTACTATTTATTATTGATTTGTTAATTTAGAGGAGCCTTTAACTTTGTTTATTTTATTTGAATGAGAAAAATTTGTTTAATTTTTTAATTTTTTAAATCTTTTAATTTGTTTAATTTTTTTTTATTTTTTTAACGATGCAATGGACAAATATGCATGCGCGCATTATATTTTCGAAAACAGGAATAGAATAATAAGAAAAACACTAGTTCTGACGCTTTCCAATGCATTAAATCTGTAACTGAACGTGGCATGCGATGAAAAAAGTTAATAATGATTCATTTCGGTCATCATCGTTAATGACATTGTTAAGATCATTATCAATATTTTCATGGTCGATATTATAAGTATTATCATAAATATCCGAATCATCACTTTCCTCAAAAGTTGAATTCGTATCATCCAGATCATTAGTAGAATCATATCTGTAAGTCCTAAAATCGTATCTGATATTAGTATCTACTCTTTCTTGTGAACTACTTAAATTACATTTATTTTTATAAATAATAGAGGTTTTTATTTTTATACAGTAAATGCGTTTTTAAATAAATATATATACTATTATGTGTGTGTGTGTGTGTGTGTGTGTGTGTGTGTGTGTGTGTGTGTGTGTGTGTAGAGAGTGATTTTTTAAAAATCTTATCGAGTAATTATCACGAAAAGTGTTTTTCAAAGAAATATTTTAGACATAAATTACATGAGCTGGAGGATAACAAATAATGATAACATCTACATTAGGAAAAATTTTTCAAAGTTATGTGAGAATCACAGCTATTTTTTAAAATATAATTATATTTATTTTTTGAAATATAATAAAATTCCTCTAGTTATTTTATATACATAACTATAAAAGTAATATTAAAGTATTATTAAAGTAAAATTCTCCAAAAGCTATTCACCAATTTACAATATTTTATAATTTATATTTTATGTCAGAATATATAAAATATTAAATATCTCGTAAATTATTAATAGTAAAACCAAATCTGATAAAGAGTCGTTATTATTGATCCAGTAGTTCTTCGGATATAAAGTGTTATCCATCTTTGTACGAAAAAAAAAATTTTTTTTTGCGATTGTCTTATTGGAGCTATTATTTTTAATTTCCTAAATCTGTTCGTGTTGACTTGTAATAGCAACCACAGTAATCCCAACAAGATTTAAAAATAGATTTAAAAATAAAATGTGAACTTTACAAGATTATTTAGCACATACAAGTAATTAAATCGTATTTATTTGTATAATAATGTAGTATAATAAAAGTAGGTATACAAGGAGAATACTAACTTAGGTCTTCTCAGGGGGGGGGGTGCGAGGGGAACCGCGGTGCGGGAGGAGTGACGTCACGTGCTGGGAAAGAGGAATTGTGGCGTGCGGTGGATGATGTCATGCGCAGTGAAGGGGGATCCGCGACGCGACCGATGGACGAGAGGGTCCGCGCAATGAAGGGGGATCCACGACGCAACCGATGGACGAGGCAGTCCGCGCAGAGAAGGGGGATCCGCGGAAAGAAGACGATGGTGTGAGAAGGATAGCGCTGTGTGTAGGAAAAGGATAGTGCTACGTGTGCGACAAGGATGTCGTCAAGGTGTGACAAGGATGACGTCATTGTGGGACAAGGACGATGCAATGTAAGACGGCGTGAGAAGGACGACGCAAAGGTAAGTGAGTGAGCGACGAGCATATGAAAAGAGAGAGAGAGAACGATAATATTGTGAACAACGCGTGCGAGAGAGAGAACGATAGCGCAAAAACGATGCGTGCAAAAGAGAACGATAATATCGAGAATAACAACGTGTGTGAGAGAGGCTTACAACTAGCGCAAGAGAGTCGCAAGGAGAGGTGCGTAAATAATTAGTTTTTTTCCAATTATAAATATACATTTATTTTAAAATCTGTTATACATTTTTTTCTGTATCACCGTGAGAGAGAGATTATTATACTTATTCTAAGACAACACGTGCGAGAGAGAACGATATTTACAACTAGCGCAAGAGAGACGCAAGGGATGGGAACGCAAGGAGAGGCATGTAAATAATTAGATTTTTTTACAAATATAAAATATACAATTTATTATAGTGTATTAATACATTTGTTGTGTTGTGTGTTGTGTGTGTGTGTGTGTGTGTGTGTGTGTGTGTGTGTGTGTGTGTGTGTGTGTGTGAATATATTATAATAATAAGAATTATAATAGCAAGAATAAAAATATAAAATTTTAAATGTAAAATTTAAAATTAAAAATTTTTAAATTAAAAAATATAAAATATAGAAATATAATATGCGACGTTTCTTCAATTCAAATTAATCGACATACTCCTCGAGGTGTTGGAGGGGAGCGTGCGCGGGGGAGCGAAAACGCCGTCAAAAAAAATAGCGAAATTAATGTACTCGCGCTCTGAGGAACAGGGATGGAGGGCGTTCTCGCGCGAGTCGCGGCGGAGCGGAGGCCGTTTCGATAACTCGATAGGTTGGGCGCCAGATGCGGTCTTTCACGCATCAGTTTTCCACGAAACGTCAAAGAACGCGAAAAATAATAACCTGCTTCGCCACGGGCCGACTAGCTCACCTAACGGTAAAAGGGAGGGGTTTTGGAAGAAAGTCAATTGATTATGCGAGACTCCACTAATTCAAACGGCGACAGACGCAACGACAGATATCGACAATCACGAGAGACTAACACTTAAATAAATTACGCGATTTTAACAAAAAGAGAAATATAACAGATTTATTAGTAGAGAAATAATATAAAAGAAAAATGTAAAAATAAACTTGAATAACAGATCAGTTTGAAAACGGCAGTTCACAATAAATTCAAGAAAATACGAAAGCGAAATACACAACCAAATTAATATCTTGTCACGAATAATAAGACGTTATTTAAAGCAAATGTCCGCTCGAAATCGACAACCAAAACGAGAGCGCTAAGACAATTCTGTTGTTTATCCGAGCCCGTTTTTATGGCCGAAGTTCGCTGGGCTGAACGATACTTCTCAGAAGACAAAGGATTTTCGGCACAGAAATATTCGCGGATAATATTCAGTCAAAACGTTTCTTAATTTCGACAACCAGATCGACGACTTATCGCTACGGACTTTTTCTCGCAATTTCCTAGTTCGCAATTCTAAACGACAACTTAATAGTTCGATAGCCTAATTAACCAGAGATCGAAAATAATTGATAGTTTTGCGAAGACAGATTTCGTATGCGACAGGCGAGCGATATGTTCAATATTCGATAGCCGACGGCGGCCGGAGATTTTTCTCAGCCGGTGTTTCGCCTCTTTTTTCCGCGCAAGCAGCTCAGATTTCACTCTCGGTCGTACTTTTGCGATTATTTCGCACCGCGACAAATTCGACAGACACAAATTATCATGTATTACGCTCTATATTCGACGGCGTAATAAGCGCGACAAAGACGCAAATACTCTAATACCATTTATTACGCTCTATTCGACGGCGTAATAAGCGCGACAAAGACACAAATACTCTAACGCGCACCATACGATAAAATACAATAAACGCTCTCACGCATACTTAACAATCGATGATGACATCCACGAAATCAGACACAAAAATCACCCTGAGACAATTTACGGGAATATTCCACGCGGCAACGACGGCGATACGACAACATGGGCGGTATACGCTTTCGCGATCCTTCGCGCACGCGGTCGATATTCGGCGGTCAATAGCTACGCGTAATGAATACTTCGAAACCCGGAGAGAGACGAACGTTGCCTTATCAATTAATGCCTACAATACGATTGTCCGCTTTTCCTCGATCGCTTGCCCCCGATCGCCCGAAAATTCACAAAATATCGATGATTCGGTATCGAGCCTGAACGATCGCGAAACACGAAAATGGCGACGGCGGCAAAACGGCCGGCCGGCGGATGTAATCGCGTATGTGGCTCACAATCAAAAAGATGGGCAACCTCACCGATATCTCGCTCCTCCTCGAAAGGGATGATCCTCGGTCTCGTCCTTCACAAGTGCCTCAACAGCGGCGATGGCAAAGACTTTTAAACAAGACGACAACGACGACAAACTATGACTCACTTAATCGAGCGCCCGCACCAGAATGATCCCTGGATCTTTCCATCCCGGGTCGATAGCGGCGTCAATGACCGCGCAGAGGGGTGCGCAGCCCCGCGGCCAATCATATCGCGGCACGCGAGAGATCCTGGCGCCTCGCGAAATGCGAGGTATTTCGGCGCCTGGCGCGCAATGACCTCAAATTAAAATTTCGCTGGCGCGGGCCCATTTTCAATGGCCCGGTGGAGGCTTAACTGTCGTTCTCGCCCCTACGGGGGGGGGGGGAAGTAGCGCCGATTCGACCTTCGCTCTGTCGTCTCGAAAAGGGGGTGATGTTGCCTCTTTGACATCTGGTCCCTCGACCTTTCCGGCGCTATTTCGTCCCCCGCTGGCTGTCGAGAAGCGCCATGTCGTCAGCCGTGACGTAAGAACCCTCGATGCGCTCCTCACTCTCCGAATCTTCTCCGGCGGGTTGCCCGCAATTCGCTCGATACAAAAAGAAATGACCAATAAAATTAATAAACGCAACAAAAATAATAATATGGCTCGTCTCTCCGAGGAGCTCAATAGTGTTCTCTCGATGTAGATTCTGGCGCGGCCGCTCGGCTCGCGCCTCGTTAAAAGTATCGGGGCGGATGGACGCGCGACAGGACGGCAACGTCATAAATAATATAAAAAATTTTAATATATGGGAGGGGAGGACGGTGCGCCGGGCCAGGGGGAGACCGCTCCTGTAACAGAAAGGCACATTTGAATAGTTTTTAATAATTTATTTACTTTTTGATATATTATAAATTGAAAGATACAATGTTATCCATATATTTTCCATTCATCATTATACAATACGCACAATTTATATTTTGATACAGGTTTAGATTCATGTATTTGTTTATCCTTTCGTCGGCCATTCATATCATCGCGTAAACTCTAAAATTAAACATAATAATTGTAAATGTTTTAAATTTATTACACATTGACAAAAATGTTTTACCTTCAACGTTTCCAATTTCTGCCGTAGCATATTTTCATATTCATCTTCTTCCAGTTTTTCAAAATCTTCTATTAATTCCAGTTCTTCACACAATTTGTTTCCAATACATTTTACTTTAGAATGATTAGGTTATATATTGAAACATTTACATCCATGGTTTTTTACAAATTCTCGCATACATATTTCTCGAGTTAGGAGAAATGTCCTTAATGAATTTGTGCGGGGTTTTTCCAAGCCGAGCTCTTGATGTCTTATAAACTGAACAATTGAAGTTTCCAGATTTTTCTTTGAAAGTTGTTCCCGCTCATATTGAAGTAATTCTTCATCTTGACTAATCCGAAAACGGAAATCAGGTTCCTTATCGGATGATTCTTCCTCCATTTCTTTCTCCTTTCTCTCTCTCTCTCCATCCAATAATCATCATCGTTGATGATAACGTCATCTTTAACCATTGCACTAACGAAACACACAAGACTTAACGAAACGCAAAGAACAATGAAAGAAATAATATTCTAATGCCGCAGACTCCTCTTATAAATCTTTTAATATCTTTTGTCTCAACTAGAGCATCACGTCTCATCTACCTCAGCATTTCTCTATATCTTTGGCGGAGCATGTTGAGAAAAATTGTCAACTATTCTTATTTGTATTGAAGGAAAGAATTAAAATCACAGATGGAATAAAAATAATTATTTATTGCACACATCGTAAAGAATATCATTTACAGCATATGTTAATAATTCACAATCGATTAGTGATTCGCTGTTAAAGACATCACTATCGTTTTTACAGCATTGCATACAGTAGTAATATTACTACGTTGTAATACAGTTTCAAATTGTTTATATTTTTCATTCACGAGATATGTATTCTCGCATAACCAATTGTGCATATGATCGATACAATTTTCAAAATTAAATAAAAGTAATAATGTTTGTGATTTCATGTACAAAGAATTGCCGCAAAATGCGAGTTTTACAATTTTTGATTGATACATTTCGATCGTTAAATCTCCAATCCTTAATGGGTGAGCAGTCTCTTGTAGAAATTGTTCAATGTCTGCTTGCTTCTGAATCAACAAATTCCACGTTGAAAAAGGCAACACTATTTGATTCCCTCGATTATCACCGAGAATCAGTTTTACGTACGATACAGCTCTAACGCTCATTTCAATGTCCAAATACTTGTATGACGTTGGGGTTAGAGCGTATCTTCTTTCAAGTATGCGAGCTGCACGACGAGGTTGAATACTATAAAATATAAATAATTAGATAAATATATTGATAATTTAATTAATATAACAAATTTTTTAAATAATCAAATCTTACGTGTCGCATTTCTGCTTCTTACACGACGGAATTTCACTGTTTCGAATCGGAACGTAAAAATTCATATCAATTTCTTCAGCAGTGAACCTTTCACATGCGCGATTGATGCAATACTGCAATCGTATTAGGATTATTATTAATTCAAATAGTATCGTAAATTGCGATGTAGAGGGGATTATTGCTGACGCGACATTTTAATTTCCTCTAAAATTTTGTCGCGCCGATGTACGGCTGGGATGACATCATCCCCAAAACAAAGATTTAACCGAATTTGCTAAAATCGAGCACCGATGTACGGCTGCTACTGATGCAATCACGTTAGATTTTTCAAATGTACGTGACAAAACGCGAAAAAAATAACCGCCAAGGTTAAAATGTGTATCATACCTAGACAAAGATTTAGCTGAATGCGCTAAAATCGAGCGCCGATATACGGCTGCCCCTGATGCAATCACGTTAGATTTTTCAAATGTACGTGACAAAACGCGAAATTTTCAAGGTTAAATTGCACACGCTACTCAGGGGAATTTTTTTTAAGATAAAATTATTCTAGAATGTTCGACGATAAAACAATGCACGAGACGGTATATAAATCATGATAGAGAGGCACACCCCACCAGTAGCTAAAGTGCATCAGAACAGTCATTGGAAATTTTGCAAGCGTGCATGTTACAATATGGATGAGCAAATTTTGCGAGAGCAATCCACATCGATTGATTCGCTGAAAGATTACATTGTGTGGAAGCAACTATGCGACGAGTACATCGAGTCGTTGGAAGAGCAAAGTCAAATTAAACGACAGCGATTATCGATTGGAAATCGACAATCGCTGATTGCTCGAATCGCGCGCCTCGAAGGGTTGAAAAATTCGGTACATGGACGTTTCATAAACGCGGGTGCCGGATGTAGTGCACATCAAAATGGACTTGTGTTGCACGAAATTGATACAGCGTTCGAGAGTCGTGTATCGATTGATGCGGTGATAAACTATAATTACATCGAATTGCGCCAATTTCTCGATGATGCCAAAGACATTGTGATAGAACATGTGCAGGACGTTATGAAGAAACATTATAATGTGAAAGTGAATACTATATTTAACGGTGAATTTGTGTCGGGTGATAAACACGCGAATAAAAGTATAAACACGAGAAACTATGAACTCTTTCGCACATCCGATTTACGCGAGTGGTATGAACGGCGCGTCATCGAGTCCACCCTAGCATCTCTGAAGAAGTTTCAGGAAACGCGACAGCGGGTGAGCATTGTCGCGAATACTTAATTTAACTGTAAATATTAACAAATATAATCCTTTGCGCGCAGGATGTTACATTAAATTGCCGCGGAGAGATTATGATGAAAAAAGCGGTGATTAACGTGCAATCAAAGGACGATACATGTTTCGCGTGGGCAGTGGTCGCCGCTCTATACCCCGCCGAAAGAAATGTGGAACGAAAATCATCGTACCCACATTACGCGACAGTGCTGAATCTCCGGGACATTGAGTTTCCAGTGACTGTGAATCAAATAAAACATTATGAACATGCAAATGACATTTCTATAAAAGTGTACAGCATCGAAGACAAGAACAGCATTGTACCGATACGTTTTTCGCAGCAGAAGCGAGACAAGCATGTCAACTTGATGTACATTGAAGACGACAGCGTGAGACACTTCGCTTGGATCAAGAATTTATCCAGGCTCGTGAGCTCGCAATTGAGCAAACGCAATGGTCAAAGCTATATCTGCGACCGATAAGTTTAATTTATATTATTTAAATAATTTATAATTTATATAAAAATTGTTCTAATGTTAATTAAAATTTTTTTCTTTAACAGATGCCTACACTATTTTGGTTCGGATGACAAATTGCAGTCGCATACGGTCGACTGCGGGAAGATGAACGATTGCGCTATCCGGTTATCGAGCGATAAGGACAAGTGGCTATCGTTCAATAACTTTAATCGGAAGGAACGGCTTCCATTCATCGTGTACGCCGACCTGGAAAGTGTCCTGGCCAAGACGGAGGAAGAAAAATTGTATCAACATCATCAAGTATTTAGTTTAGCTTACTATACAGGGTGTCCCATTTTAAGTTTTCACCCTAAATATCTCTCTCATTTTTGATTTGAGAGAAAAATGGTTCAAACATGTTTTGTATGGTTTCGAGGGGGCCATAAGATGGTATCATTTGACCTTGAAGAGTCACGTGAAGGTTACTTCAATTTTTTAAAATGGCACTCCTTATTTTTTATTACATATTCTTGTAGCTGACCTCGAGAGCTTTCCAAAACACTATAATCAAATGTTTTTTCATGAAGTACTTTTTGAGTTATAAAGCTCCAAATTTACAAAATTTTGATAAAAATACCAAAAAAATTTCGTAAAACATTCACTTTTCGATAGTCTTATCTTACATGATCCAGCCAGTCAAGGCGAGATCCTGTATTGCTTGATAATCAATGAACTGTAACAATTGTGACAGTGCAATTGTCAATTCTTTTAATGAAACAAATATAAGAGGCTTGTTTCAAATTTCTTTCTTGAGCAACTTTCGGTATTTTGGCGAAGTCTCAGACAGACGCATATTATTATCCATTTGCTTTTTTTTGATAAGACAAGAATTTTTGGTATTTTGGCGCTTTTTTTATAATTATGATTTCTTATTCACCTGTTATAGTCCGAAAGACTATAACTTATTATTTCATTGATAATATTAATAGAATATTCGCGAACCGCGCAAAACCGCCATCTCAGCGAACCATACGTGAGAACGCTCGCCGAAAATGCTAACGAAGGGATTCGACTTTGAACCTCCTTCGCTTGTACTTGGACTTTGGACGCCACGAAGAATCTCCATGACCATACATGATCATGTCGCTAGGCGATCCCCTCCAAAACACCCCCAAAACCGAGGGAGTAAAAGCCGTCCACCGCGAATCCACGGCGGACAGTCGTTAATCACAAAACAATCGTTAATAGTGCGAAACCGAGGACTAACCGCTATACTGCGCGACGAATCACCGACGAAATTGCTAAACACTCTAAAAGATAAGAACGAAGCGATTCAGGAAAGGACGACGAAGAGAGGGCTCGAAAGAAACTGATTAATATACAATTATTAAAAAATAATAATATATTTAAGAGAAAGATTGTATATTTAAAATAAAGATTTTAAAAACGGCAACTAAGGATCCCATAGTCTTTCTCCCGGCTACCCCACATCCCGTGCCGCGCCGGGCACAACACACCAAATGAAATTGTGGACATGATTCGCATTTTGGGTGAGGCCAGGAATAATTACTCGGCAGCAGAAAGCTCTTTATGCTGAAAGATTTCCAGACAGACGCCATCCTGATAGGAAAGTAATAAAAAGACTCTGCGACAGAGCTGAACAGGGTTTTCTTAGAAGAAACCGGCGAAAATCGGGCCAATGATGAAGTCATATCATTGACTGTTATAGGTGTCGTTGCTTTGAATTCTCAAATCTTTATGAGACAAATTGAGAGGCAACAAGGTATATCTAAATCAACAGCCAATCGTGTGCTCAAGCTCAACAAGTTTCACCCATATTACATTCATCTAACTCAGCAATTGGAAGAGAGGGACTACCAATGCCGTGTATGTTTTTGTAACTGGGCTCGAGATCAAATCCAACAAAATCCCCATTGCTAATACGCTTTTTTCTGATGTAGCCACGTTTTGTAATAGAGGAGGTGTTAATAGACATAACTGCATTATTATTCAGATGCTAATCCACATTGACAGAGAAGCCAAGAGTTCCAACGGCAGTGGTCCATTAACGTTTGGGCAGGCATTCTGCGAGATGTTATTGTTGGTCCATATTTTTTTTAAGAAAATCTCAATGCGGCAATCTATCTAAGATTTCTTCAAGATGACCTGCCCAACCTCTTGAGACATGTCGACAATGATTTACTCAGACGAATGTGGATCCAACAAGATGGAGCACCGGCTCATAGATCTCGAGCCATTACACAATATTTAAACAATAGATTCCCGAATAGGTGGATTGGTATGGACAGCTGAGTTCAAGAATGGCCCCCAAAATCACCCGACTTGACGCCTCTAGATTTTCATTTCTGGGGATACATTAGAGATATAGTTTATTCGCAAAAGCCTACAACCGTTGAAAATATGAAAAACTGAATCAGACAGGGTTGCAGAAATATTAATGTAGGTGTTCTTGAAAAAGTTATGGACGACTTTCACTACAGACTAGAGCTATGCATACAAGTAAATGGCCAAGTTTTTGAACACTTAAAGTAATTACACAAAAGAAGATCTTGCTTTGACTGGCTGGATCATGTTCGGATCTTGCCTTGACTGGCTGAATCATGCTCGGATCTTGCCTTGACTGGCTGGATCATATAAGATAAGACTATCGGAAAGTGAATGTTTTACGAAATATTTTGTATTTTTATCAAAATTTTGTAAATTTGGAGCTTTATAACTCGAAAAGTACTTCACAAAAAAACATTTGATTATAGTGTTTTGAAAAGCTCTCAAGGTCAGCTATAAGAATATGTAATAAAAAATAAGGAGTGTCATTAAAAAAAATTGAGGTAACCTTCACATGACCTTCAAGTGAAACTATTCAAGGTCAAATCAATGGTACCATCTTATGGTCCTCTCGAAGCCATACAAAATGTCTGAACCATTTTTTTTTAAAATCAAAAATGAGAGAGATATTTGGGGTCGACACTTAAAATGGGACACCCTGTATACATTGCTCATACGACGATCATTATCAGCATATCATTCGTGTTGTAGCGCCAATTGTATGGCATGGTTCGTCGAAGACCTCAAAAATTTAACAATTCGTGTAAAAAATATTTTAAAAACAAATGTCCCCATGGTAAATTTAACGTTCGAGGAGTGGGAGAAATTCCATAACGCCACTCAATGTCATATAGGCGAAAAATCATTCGCACAAGACGATAAACGCGTTTGCGATCATTGCCATCTGACCGGACAGTACAGAGGTCCAGCACACTCAAATTGTAATTTAAATTATAAAGAATCTTTTTGCATTCCAATAATTTATCCGATTACGATTCTCATTTTATTATCGAAGAAACAGCGTTCGAGAATCGAGTTACTTCCAATAACCAAAGAAAATATATTTCGTTTACCAAAAATGTTGATCTTAAGGAAGAAGAATCAAAAAATCAAGTAAAATTACGTTTCATCGATTACGATTCCTTTAAATTTCTCGCATCGAGTCTCGACCAATTGGCATCATTTTTAGACAAAGACAAACTCAAAATTTTAAAATCGGAATTTCAAAATTTATCTACCGAAAATTTCAAGTTGTTAACGCGAAAAGGTGTATTTCCATACGAATACATCGATTCTGTTGACAGGTTGCATGATATGTGTTTACCACCGCGCGAATCGTTTTACAGTTCCTTGACCGATGACACTGTCCGAGAGCGATTACGTGCACGCCGAGAACGTCTGGACGCGATTCTCCATTCGGACGCTAGGCGAATATAGCGACTTGTACCTCAAAATCAATGTCTTGTTATTAGCTGACATTTTCGAAAACCTTCGAGATAAATATCGAAAGTTATGGACTCGACCCCGCGTATTACTATACTTTCCCCGGATACACGTGGGATGCCATGTTGAAATATACGAAAATTACGTTTGAGTTGTTTACCGACATCGACATGGTTATGTTTATCGAACGTGGTATACGCAGCGGTCTAAGTCAATGTTCAGGTAGATATGCTCCCGCTAATAACAAGTACGTGGAGTCGTATGATCCATCGAAACCGTCATTGTACTTGATGTACTTTGATGGAAATAATTTGTACGGATGGGCAATGTGTCAACCGTTGCCCTATGCCAATTTTCGATGAGTCGACGACGTGTCCAATTTTGACGTATCATCTATCGCGCTAGATTCGCCTACAGGCTATATCCTCGAAATAAACCTCGAATACCCGCAACATTTTCACGATGCACACACTGATCTACCGTTTTGCCCGACAAACTACCTGGCAAGCGGGAATTCAAACTGCTTGCAACGCTATACGATAAGAAGCGTTACGTGATACCGCAACCTGCAGCAGTGTACGCGGCACGGTCTTCGCATCACACAAATACATCGAATTTTACAGTTTTTTCAATGTCCATAGCTTCGAAATTACATAAAATTAAATACACATTTGAGAACATTGGCTAAAAATGGTTTCGAAAAAAATTTATATAAATTAATGAACAATGCGGTGTTTGGTAAAACGATGAAACATGTGCGCAATCGTGTCGATGTAAAATTATTAACAAAGTGGGACGGGTGCAGAGGCAATGATCGCGAAACCAAATTTCCACAGCAGAAGCGTTTTTTCGGAAAATTTAATCGCTGTGGAATTGCGTAAATTCGAGATGAAATTCTACCAACCAATTTACGTGGGTATATGTATACTCGACATATCCAAGACATGTTTGTACGAATTTCATCACGTATATGACGCCAAATATATCGCGACAAATGCTGGGTAATGTACACCGATACGGACAGTCTCATATATCACATTAAGTGTGCGGATGTGTATGAGAATATGAAGCGCGACGTCAGCAGATTTGATACGAGCGATTATGCGGTGGATAATGCGTACGGTTACCGCTTGTAAATAAAAAGGTACTAGGTCTGATGAAGGATGAAAACAACGGTGTCACAATGACCGAATTCATCGGACTCAGAGCAAAGATGTACGCGTTACGAGTGAATGGGAAAAAGGACACGAAGAAAGTTAAAGGCGTCAAGAGGAACGTTGTTGCGAGAATGATAACGTTTGACGATTACACGCGGTGCTTGAACGAAGATATTGAAATGACGCGTCAGCAGTCATGTATACGATCTAAACTGCATCAAGTATACACGATCCGCGAGACGAAAATTGCTCTGAATCCGTACGACGACAAGCGATATATTGTACCGATATCACCGATACGCTACCGTGGGTACATTATCGGATATCGTTGTAAATAAATGTATATTTTGTTTATTAATTGTATATATATATATATATATATATATATATATATATATTGCACATAACCATGTATATATTTTTATATATTTTTATATCTTTATATTTATACAGGGTTTGTCAAAAGTGTGGAAACCCCTAAATAACTTTTGTAAAAATGAAAATATCAAAAAACGGTAAAACACGTATTTTGATATTTCAAAAAAGCTACCCTATGACATGGATACCGATTATCCCCCACTCTCTGGTACGCGGGGGTAAGAGGGGGGTTGAAAATTTTAAATTGGACTAGGGGTCGAGTGGAGGCTCATTTGAAAGGTCTTTTCATAATAAACACACCCTTAAAATTTTAAGTCGCTACGATCCCCCCATTAAAAATGGCGGCCGTTCAAATTTCGAAATTTCATGCACTTAGTGTTATCCAGAATCAACTGCGTGGAAGTGGCATGAATTTGATCCCTTGTGTGTGTGCGTGCGTGAAATAAATTTTACTCAGTGTGTTAAAGTAAATGCTGAAAGTGGTTGCCATTTACTTCCTGACAATATGCCAATCTTTGATAGAATGCAGAAATGGCTCCACGATTTGTTTCAAAAGGTATCAAATCTATTCCATCCCTTATTCGCTGTATCAATTCTTGGATGCTTTCAGGTTTTGTTTCGTACACCTTACTTTTCAGGTATCTCCATAGATAATAATCAAGAGGAGTTAGATCTGGTGACCGAAGTGTACAAAACAAAACCTGAAAGCATCCAAGAATTGATACAGCGAATAAGGGATGAAATAGATTTGATACTTTTTGAAACGAATCGTAGAGCCATTTCTGCATTCTATCAAAGATTGACATATTGTCAGGAAGTAAATGGCAACCACTTTCAGCATTTACTTTAACACACTGAGTAAAATTTATTTTAAAACACGGAGTAAAAGGTTTTGAATCATTAAAGAGAGATGACAGTTTTCAAGTCTGTTCTGCAATCTATTATCACAATGTACACATTCACACTTGTTTAGCCGCGCGCGCGCGCGCACACACACACACTTACGCACACACACACACACACAAGGGATCAAATTCATGCCACTTCCACGTAGTTGATCCTGGATAACACTAAGTGCATGAAATTTCGAAATTTGAACGGCCGCCATTTTTAATGGGGGGGTCGTGGCGACTTAAAATTTTAAGGGTGTGTTTATTATGAAATGACCTTTCAAATGAGCCCCCCACTCGACCCCTAGTCCAATTTAAAATTTTCATCCCCCTCTTACCCCCGCGTACCAGAGGGTGGTGGATGATCGGTATCCATGCCATAGGGTAGCTTTTTTGAAATATCTGTTGTGCCCGGCGCGGCACAGGGTGTGGGGTAGCCGGGAGAGGAAAATGATCGCTCCAATTGTTTAGCAATAGAAATTTATTAAACAGAATATATTTATTTATCCCTTATCTTTAGTCGGTTTTCTCAAGCCTTAATGTCGTCCTTTCCTGGATTCCTTCGTGATTAGTTATTATGTCGGGAGCTTCGTAGCTCGGTTTGGCGGCTAGCCCTCGGATTCGCACTATGTCTTATCAACGGTTAGTCTTCGCGCACTATTCTGACTATAGATTCACTGTTTATGACTGTCCGCCGCGGATCCGCGGTGGACGGCTTTTATTCCCTTAATTTTGGGGATTTTTGGAGGGGATCGCCCGGCGACATGACCATGTATGGTCATGGAGGTTTTTCTGGGTCGTCCAAAGTCCAAGTGCTAACGAAGGAAGTTCAAAGTTGAATTCCTTCGTTAGCGTTTTCGCGCTTCCGGGTGAACGTTCTTACGCTTGGATTGCTGAGGCAGCGATTCTATCAGGCTGCCGCATTTCTCAACAATATTTCATGCTGACACTTAATTTAATTATATATAGGTACTAATATTTAAATAGGTTATAGTCTGTGAGGCTATAACATCCCTCCCCCGTTAAAAAAGAAAAATGGAGATTTAACGAAGTTTTTCTATAATACAAATTGAATATAATATAATATTTTTCCCGTTTTACAATGTTGATTACAATCGTTTCTTATATCTAGCTTATACCTTTTTTGTTTTTAAAATCGTGTGCTTCTATTTCTTTTTAATATTGGTTTAGGCATTCTATATGATTTGTCAATTTCGTCTACTAAGGTAATAACAGCTGGTTGTTTAGGTTTTCTTTTCCTATGTTGGATAATTATCCAAGCTACTAATGCTATAATTATTAAAATAGTTATTCCACTAGAAGCTGTTGTATAAATGAATTGTTTTTGTTTGAAAAAATTGCTGTCGTTATTATTTAAGTTGTCGTTAATTTCTTTTAGTTTTTTGCTTAGTCCTTTTAATTCTAATGGATTATTTATAATTCTTTTAAATTCGTAATCGCGATTTTGTGTGTCGTTAATTTCTTTGATCGTTATATTAAATTCTGGTAAAAATGTTTCTATATTTGTATTATACGTGATCGTTTCTGTCTGTATCGTCATGTCTGTAGTAGTTAGTTTACAGTTATCATATAACGTAATTCGACCTGTGTTTTTTATTATCTTTTTATATTCGGGGTGATCACTACATTTTATTGTAATATGCTGCTCGAATGCAGTCGAATATAACCAAGAGTGCGGTTGTTGTAATGTGATCCCTATTGTGTGAGTCGCTTTCTTATGACCTATATTACATTGATTTCGATAATTTTGTCCTTGTACATAAATTTTCGCTTCGCACGGTGTATTTTCGTTAACATAATAGATCGGTTGATTCTTTTCGCATATATATAAATTATTATTATTTGTACACTCGTTTAAATCTTGTTTTTTTAGAATTAGATAGGTATGTGTTTCTTTATTTATAGCAATCAACTTATTAGCTACTTCCGTATGTATAAAATTATTTTCGTAGTTAGGTGTCGGTAACGGAATTACATTTAAGATGTCAAATATTGGTTGTGTAATTAATGGAAATTTTAAGATTGTGTATATGCTTGTTTTCTCGCAATACGCGCTTACTTTTATATAATTTTCGATCGTTAGCCATTCGTCGTTTTTTATTTGAAATGGAAAATATGCTCCTTGCGGTAACTGTACTATCGCTTCTTTTAAATGTAGAATAATTTCATTTATCGGCGTTAACAAAGGATGTATTGTGCCCTTACGTACATATGTAAGATATTCTAAAATGTCTTTTGCATCCCTAATTAAATCGTTAATCATTGCTATGATTATGGTGAAATGTTCGTCTATTTCCTCGCGCGTAGTGTATTCCCTAATGTAGTGGTTCATTAATTTACCGTTATAATCTAATATATTCTCTAATTTATTTAAATGAATTATAGTGGTGTTTAGGACTTTGATTTGATTTTTCGTTGCGTGTTCCAATGTTTGCTGATTATTTTGTAACAACTGTATCTGTTCGTTTATTAATTTTCTATCGTTCGCATCCATAATTCCGAATAAAGTTTTCGTTATCGCACCTATTCCGTCGATTAGACCTCTACGTTTATTCGTTCGAGCCTTATATAAAGTATTTATCAATTTTATTATTTTAGCTAAGGTATTAGCATCATTATTAATTATTTTTTTAAGATTCTCGCAAGTTCGTTGGATGCTTCTTTCGAAATTGGCCTCGGTGCACATTTTGCTTGTTTGTTCGATGTATTGGTTTACTTGCCATGTTCTATCATTTAGCTCAGTTATATCTAATTTAATAACTAGCTTCCACATTCGGTTGGTTTGATGCAGGTTTCCAATTTTTTCATAATATATTCCTGGCGTGTTATCAAATTCCGCCATTTCGAACGGAAGACGGGTTTCGTCTTTCTTGGTACGGACGGGGTTGATTCTCAGCGTCAGTGTTCTGTAATTATATATTTTAGGTATTATATTATGTCTTCCTTGCGTTTTCTTCTTTCTTATCTATTACTTTTCTCGACTAACTCCGTGGTTAGCTTATTCTCTGCTGTCACTTTCTTGTTATATTCCAACGTGAAAGGTTATTTTTTTTTTTTTTTTGCTTCCCTCTTTTTTCCTTATCATGTATACGATTTTGGAAAAGTTTATTAACGAGGAGTGCCTGTTAGAGTTTATCGAACTGACGTCGCGAGTGCCTGCTGATGAAAGGGTGTTACTTCCCGAACCCTTCGGTCGGGCGTGTGACCGTGTATATTCACGGGGACCATACGGTTTATCGGTGCGGGTGGATTTATTCACCGGTACTCGACAGGTCCGTTTAAAGGTGCCCTGTGAACCGATGGATCTTCCTGGGCTGTGGGCCCGTTTACGTTTCCAGCGGCAGCTGGACCGTCGCAGTTTTTGGCGGCTGGCCTGTGAGCGCCGCGCAGGCCGTAGCGGTGTGCTGCAGCCTCCTTCTCGGTAAGTTTTATTCATTTTTTCCTTTAATTTTCTATAAATAATTTTAATTTATTTATGTGCATGCGCACGGTTTTTCTTCCTTTTTTTACGGTGTAATTCACGTCCGAATTTTTCTCTAAGATCGTATATGGCCCAGTCTATAACGATTCTAATTTCTTTGATCTTCCTCGTCGCAGAGTTTCGTCGTAAATCAATACTTTGTCGCCTATCTTAAAATGTGCTTCCCTTGTATTTTTATCATACTGCTTTTTTGCTTTAAATTTTTCTTCTTTTAAATGTTCTTTCGCAAGCTGATTAGTTGCACGTAGTCTTTCTTTCAATTCTTGCGCGTAATCATCGTAATTGTACGTCGGTTTAGGCGGTTTAGTTAGCGCTGTCGGAATTTCTGCTTGATGTCCGTATATTAACTCGAAAGGTGTATACCCTGTAGCGGTGTGCGGTGTTGTGTTGTATGTGAACATTGCGAACGGTATCCATTCGTCCCAATCAGTTTGGTCCTCATTTATATAATGTCTTAGATACTCTGTTAATGTTCGATGCGATCGTTCTAACGCGCCGTTACTTTCCGGGTGATACGCGGTTGTTTGTATTTTATTTATTTTCAATAGTTTACAAGTATTCTTAAATATTTCGCTAAGGAAATTTGTTCCTTGATCTGTTAAAATTTTTTCCGGTATCCCGTGCTCGAGTATTATTTTTGTAACAAATTCCTTACTAATGGTGTTTGCTTCTTGGTTCGGAATCGGAATTGCTTTGCTAAATTTCGTTAAATTGTCTTGGAAAGTCAATAAATATTTATTTCCATTATTAGTGACGGTTAATGGTCCGACTATATCTAATGCACATTTTTCGAATGGTTTACTTGGCGTGTCAGTAATTATTAAAGGGACTTTGTTTTTCCTCGATAATTTATTCTTTTGACAAGATTCGCATTTTGCGATGTATTGTTCAACATCTTTCGTTAAACCTTTCCAATTGTGTTTTAATCGGATTCTTTTAATTGTTCGTTCGATTCCCTGATGCCCTCCTACAGGTGCATCATGATATTCTGATAATATTTGTTGCTTTTCTTCCTCTGTATATATTTTTATATTATCAGTATTTCCTTCTTCTTCTTCCTCTTTTATCTTCAGAATTTCTTTATCCTTTTCTATGGATGTTCTGGGTATCGCGTTGCGACTTAGCGCGTCGGCGTTTGCGTTCGCTCGTCCGGCTTTATGGATTATTTCATAATCATATTCTTCAAGTTTCAATCTCCATCGGATCAATCTAGATCCGGGGTCGTTTACATTAAATAACCATATTAGTGGTTTGTGATCGGTTACAATTTTAAATTTCGTTCCATATACGTATGGTCTAAAATGTTTAACAGCCCATACGATTGCTAATAATTCCTTTTCTGTAGTATTATAATTTTGTTCCGCCTTTGCCAATATTCTGCTGGCGTAAGCAATCGGTCGGTCGTTGCCTACTTCACCTTGTGATAACACTGCTCCGATCGCATAGTCGGATGCATCGGTGGTCACAATGAATTCTTCCGCAAAATCAGGATATTTCAGCACTGGTGCAGTCATCAATTTTTCTTTTAACGTTTCGAATGCTGCTTGCTGTTCCATTGTCCACTCGAATTTCTCTGTCTTTTTTGTTAATTTTGTGAGTGGCTTAGCGATTCGCGAGAAATTTTCAATAAATTTCCTATAGTATCCTGCTAGTCCTATAAAGGATTGAATATCCTTGATTTTTTTCGGCGTCGGAAATTCTCTTATTGCTGTTAATTTCGAAGGGTCTGGAGCTATTCCGTTTTCAGAAATAATATGTCCCAAGTAAATTACTTCTTTGCGAAAAAATTCGCATTTATCCGGCTGTAGCTTTAAATTAAATTTTCGCAGTCGTTGCAGCACTTCTTTAAGTCGCTTGTTATGATCGTCTAGACTCGATCCGTATATCACGATATCGTCAAGATAAACTAAACACCTGAGTCCTTGTATTCCTGTTAGGACGGAATTCATTAATCTTTGAAATGTTGCTGGCGCATTTTTTAATCCGAACGGCATTCGATTAAATTCGTAATGACCGTAGGGAGTGGAAAAAGCTGTTTTCATTTTATCCCGTTCAGTCATCGGAATTTGATGATATCCCGATGCTAAATCTAATGTAGTAAAATATTTCGCATTTCCTAGCTGATCCAGAATGTCAGTTATGTTTGGTAAAGGAAATGAATCGCCTATCGTTAGCTCATTTAGCTTCCGGAAATCTATTACCACTCGGAGCTTCGGTTTTCCAGATGCGTCCATCTTTTTCGGTACTACTAGCAGTGGTGCATTCCATTGACTTGTGCTAGTCCGAATGATTTCATTTTTCAACATTTCATTTATTTGCTGATTGACCTCTGTCTTATGTTTTTCTGGCAAGCGATATGGTCTCACGTTCACCGGTGCGGTATCAGCACGTGTGTTTATTTCATGCTCTACCGTCGCGGTGCATGTCAGTGATTCTCCCTCTAAGTGGAAAACGTCACTGTATTCCTCGCAGATTTTAAAGAGTGTCTGTCTCTCTTCTGCGTTTAGATGCTGTGTTCTCAATAACTGTCAAATTTGCTGCTTACGGGATATAGTATTTTTCATTTTTCTTCCCGTCTCTATGGTGTTTATCTCTTTTATATTTTCCTCCATGTCCTCCAATGTAACTATGGGGGTTGCCAATTCAATAGTATTGTCCGTTGTGTTCATTATACTTACGGGACATGCAAAATTGTTTGGTTCTACCAGGCAGCTTCCGATATATACTCCTGGCGCTGTTTCGCTTGTACGGACTATTCCTATTTGATTCTGGTTTACAGCTGCTTTGATAATTGTTTCGCTACGTGGTTTCAGAGTTATTTTTTTGCATGGATGCAATTTTAATATGCTATCCTTTATTTTTATTTGATTTCGTTCATAATCGCAGATTGCCGTTTGTTTTTTAAGAAAATCTATTCCTAAAATTCCTTCATGCTCTATTGCTATGTCATCCCTTACGACATAAAATGCATGCTTGATGATACGCTTGTTGATTATAATTGTCGCGTACATCTTCCCTAGTGTATATATCCTATGTCCACTGATTCCTGTGAGCGCAATTTTCTTTTCATATATAGGTATATCGTCCTTCAAATTTTTTAATTTAATTAGAGAAATTGTTGATCCGGAATCGTACAGCATATTTATCGTTTCGCCCTTTGCTTCACGGATCGGTAATGATACTTGCAGCAGCTCATCTTTGGCTGACGTGTGCGTATTTTTAACATGTGTTATGCGATATTCTGAGGCAGGTCGCGGTTGTTTCTTTCTCGCTTCCTCCTCTTCTCCTTCGCTATCGCTTGAGGAGTCAGTACTCTTTTTCCTCTGTCTATGCGGAGTTTTTTGCTCACGCATGCTTTCCTTATGTTTTATTTTATTAATTGGCTTGGAATCACGGTTTTTAGTGTTAGTTACTTTAGGATGTCCGTTCAAATTCCAACATTCCTCACGGGTGTGTCCTGACCTTTTACAATGCTTGCAAAATTTATTCACGGTATTTACTCGCGAATTTTTTTCTGGTTTTGGTAACGTAAATTTGCTATTTCGACAGTCGCGTCCGTAATGTCCATTTTTTCCGCATTTAAAGCATTGAATATTTGGATCTCTATTTGCTCGCGTTGGTTTATTGTCATTTTTATTTTTATTTGCGAAACCATAAGCTCGGGTGCCTGTTGGTCCAATAAGTTTTTCTTCCATGCTCGCGCCGTTTATAGCTTCCTGGAGCGTGGTATACCTTTGTGAACGTACGAGAGTCTTTAATTCTTCTCGCAGTCCAATTTGATAATTTATTAAAGCTTGTTTTTTAATCGTTTCTTGGATTGCCCTTTTAAAGGTAGAGGATCGTTCCTCTCCTTCCACCATAGATTCGTATAATTTCATAGCTATTAAATCAACACGCTGTCCGAAAGCGTAAGCACTTTCACTTGATTTTTGTTTCAAAGAGTTGAACTCGATCTGTAAGTGCGTCGTGCTTTGCTTCGCCTGATAGCAAGCTTCGAGTTGTTGCTTCAATTCTTCGAAGGTTTGTACGTCTCGCGTTTCAAAATCTTGCATGGCTTTTCCTTTTAGCTTAGTATACAAAATTGCTTGCATCAATGACTCTTCATCCGCGGGATTAATGTTTTGTACCGCGTATGTACAAGCGTTCAGAAATTCTTGTAATTTATGTCGCGATGTTCCGTCAAACTCGGGAATCATTATTCGCGCATCTTTTAATGGTAAGTAGTGCGGGGCGGCGCTACGCCTATTTCTTATATCTCTTTCAGTGCGGCCGTATGTTATATCGAGGGGGACGTCTTCTGAATTTACTCGTGTTTCATTTATATTTCCTCGATTAGTAAGCATATTGTGCATTTGTTCGCGTAGGTTTATTATTTCTGCCTGCATTTCGCGAAAGTTTTGGATGAATTCGGCTGACAAGATATTACTTGTGCCCTCGGCCGGGTGGACGCCGGCATCCTCATGGGTCGCGGCGGCACCTTGTTCGGCTTGTTGCGCTCGCATGCGCTCGATTTCTCTTTCGACAGCTTCGTGGTTCATATTTCTTCCCGGATTTAGAATACTAAGGTCGACGGATAATGGCGAATAATTTCTTCTGAATGTTACTTGATTAACGCGTGATCCGTTTTGTTCGGAAGTATCGATATTACGCGCTTCAGGTGACTCAGAACTCGGATAATAATTTTCTAAATTTTTTCGCACGCTATCTCGTATGTCGCGGAGAGCTTCTTCCGCTACTTGTATCGGTGGTACAAGTCCTGACCTATTCTCTAATCGCGTTGGCTCGCTTAGAAATCGCGGGTGAAACCTAACTCGCTTTGTTGGCTCCGACATTTAATTGTAAATTTTGACTTACATTAGTAGTACAATGGCTCGCATGGTCACGTATCGGGTTGCTATTCGTTTCGCTCGACTGCTGACGCTGCTGGATCGTTGTTGTCCCGCGTTGGTGCGTTGTCCGTCGGCGATGCGTTGTCCGTCCGCGTTGCGTTGCCTTGACCGTGGATCGACGCTGGTCCTTGGGCGCTGGTGTTTCCTTTCAGCTGCTTGGCCGTGATTTCTTTTTATCACTGTCGTCCGTATATGTTACGTGTTGCCGTGTTTAAGTCTATCCGCTTTAGTTTAGCAGTGACTTTATTTGATTTATTAATTCTGTGTTTTCTTTCCTGTTGCAGGAGTTAAGGAGTTTTCGACAGTCCTTAATCTCGGCTATATCCCACCGCTGCCACCAATAATGTTGTGCCCGGCGCGGCACAGGGTGTGGGGTAGCCGGGAGAGGAAAATGATCGCTCCAATTGTTTAGCAATAGAAATTTATTAAACAGAATATACTTATTTATCCCTTATCTTTAGTCGGTTTTCTCAAGCCTTAATGTCGTCCTTTCCTGGATTCCTTCGTGATTAGTTATTATGTCGGGAGCTTCGTAGCTCGGTTTGGCGGCTAGCCCTCGGATTCGCACTATGTCTTATCAACGGTTAGTCTTCGCGCACTATTCTGACTATAGATTCACTGTTTATGACTGTCCGCCGCGGATCCGCGGTGGACGGCTTTTATTCCCTTAATTTTGGGGATTTTTGGAGGGGATCGCCCGGCGACATGACCATGTATGGTCATGGAGGTTTTTCTGGGTCGTCCAAAGTCCAAGTGCTAACGAAGGAAGTTCAAAGTTGAATTCCTTCGTTAGCGTTTTCGCGCTTCCGGGTGAACGTTCTTACGCTTGGATTGCTGAGGCAGCGATTCTATCAGGCTGCCGCATTTCTCAACAATATTTCATGCTGACACTTAATTTAATTATATATAGGTACTAATATTTAAATAGGTTATAGTCTGTGAGGCTATAACATATCAAAATACGTGTTTTACCGTTTTTTGATATTTTCATTTTTACAAAAGTTATTTAGGGGTTTCCACACTTTTGACAAACCCTGTATATATATACAGGGTGGGGAAAAAGTATGGAAGCAAACAATTATTTCCGAAACTATTCATTTTTCGACAAAATGTCTTAGACATAATTTTTATGGTATGAAAAGATATATTATGTGGCATAGACGGCATGACCTTGAAATGATCCTTACGAGCTGCATACAAATAATGTAAAAAATTTCAAATGGAACTCTTCAGTTTTTGTTACAGATTCTTGTAGCTGATGTCGAAACGTTTATAAAACACTGCATATGAGCCCCATTCCCTTAAAAACACTCCCAGTTACGAAACAATTGTGATAATTCGTATTTCCTACTTTTGGCTTATCCTTTACGGAACCTGTTTCATTAAATCGTTGAATTGTCTTAGCAACGGTAGATCTTACTATGCCCGGTTGTCCGATTCGAAAAGTTTCATTAAACAAAACTGTAACTTCATCGTGAGTTTTTTCATTCTCACCCCAACCATGCATCATCAACAGCGATATTCGCTCTCGTTCTGTTAATCGGGCCATCGTGAAAATAACATTTGAAATTACAGAAATGAAAATCAGTAACAATTCCTATGATAGAAAACGACAAAAATAGCAAATTTTCAAAACACAATATCCGAAACTTGTATGCCAATTGACACTACTTTTTTAAGGATAAAATAAATGATAATAATAAATAAGGTAGCGATCATCAAGAAATCAAAAAAATTCTATGAATACTTATAGACAGTGTATCATATGACAACAGGTACAATTACATGTTATTAGTGGACGCAACTGAACGTCATGATGCGAAATCAGTAAGCAATGTGCATACAAATTGTTTGTATTACAATTGTTTCGTAACTGGGAGTGTTTTTAAGGGAATGGGGCTCATATGCAGTGTTTTGTAAACGTTTCGACATCAGCTACAAGAATCTGTAACAAAAACTGACGAGTTCCATTTGAAATTTTTTACGTTATTTGTATGCAGCTCGTAAGGGTCATTTCAAGGTCATACCGTCTATGCCACATAATACATCTTTTCATACCATAAAAATTATGTCTAAGACATTTTGTCGAAAAATGAATAGTTTCGGAAATAATTGTTTGCTTCCACACTTTTTCCCCACCCTGTATATATGTATATATACAGGGTGGGGAAAAAAATGTATATATGTATATATGTATATATACAGGGTGACCCATTTTAACTTAGGCAGCCAAATAACTCGAAAAATAAGCACACTACGAAAAAATGGTTAGAACCAAAATTTCGTTATTTCGAGGGGGACGTACAATGACGTTAAAATCAGCCCCCCCACCCCTCCCCCTGGGCGGTGAGGGGGGGCAAGTTTGAAATCTTAAATGGAACCCCCTATTTTTCATTGCATATTCTTGTAGCTTATCTCGAGAGCTTTCCAAAACACTATAATTAAGTACCTTTTTATTAAGTACTTTTTGAGTTATAAGGCTTGAAATAATTTCTTAATTTTACATAAACCATAAAATATCTAGTAAACCATTCATTTTTCGATTATCTTACCTTGATACTTTTATGTACAAAATAATGAGAGGAATCAATTGATGTAAAGAAAACATACAGTTGTTTTTAAGAAAAAATATGGAATTGTTAATTGCAAATTACATATTTTTTCTTAGAAACAACTATGTGTTTTCTTTACACCAATTGATTCCTCTCATTATTTTGTACATAAAAGTATGAAGGTAAGATAATCGAAAAATGAATGGTTTACTAGATATTTTATGGTTTATGTAAAATTAAGAAATTATTTCAAGCCTTATAACTCAAAAAGTACTTAATAAAAAGGTACTTAATTATAGTGTTTTGGAAAGCTCTCGAGATAAGCTACAAGAATATGCAATGAAAAATAGGGGGTTCCATTTAAGATTTCAAACTTGCCCCCCCTCACCGCACAGGGGGAGGGGTGGGGGGGCTGATTTTAACGTCATTGTACGTCCTCCTCGAAATGACGAAATTTTGATTCTAACCATTTTTTCGTAGTGTGCTTATTTTTCGAGTTATTTGGTTGCCTAAGTTAAAATGGGTCACCCTGTATATACAGCGTGTGTCAAAAGTTCCGGGACGGCTGGATAATTTGAAAAATACGCATCACAGAGGAAAATGACCTAGACAAAAGTTGTAGGATTTTTCCCGGGCAATCCGACGGTGACCTTAGATTTGACCTTGGATAGTCATTTGAAGGTCACATAAAGATTACCTTCAATTTCTTAAATGGAACCCCCTATTTTTCATTGCATATTCTTGTAGCTCATCTCGAGAGCTTTCCAAAACACTATAATTAAGTACCTTTTTATAAAGTACTTTTTGAGTTATAAGGCTTGAAATAATTTCTTAATTTTACATAAACCATAAAATATCTAGTAAACCATTCATTTTTCGATTATCTTACCTTGATACTTTTATGTACAAAATAATGAGAGGAATCAATTGGTGTAAAGAAAACATACAGTTGTTTTTAAGAAAAAATATGGAATTGTTAATTGCAAATTACATATTTTTTCTTAGAAACAACTATGTGTTTTCTTTATACCAATTGATTCCTCTCATTATTTTGTACATAAAAGTATGAAGGTAAGATAATCGAAAAATGAATAGTTTACTAGATATTTTATGGTTTATGTAAAATTAAGAAATTATTTCAAGCCTTATAACTCAAAAAGTACTTAATAAAAAGGTACTTAATTATAGTGTTTTGGAAAGCTCTCGAGATAAGCTACAAGAATATGCAATGAAAAATAGGGGGTTCCATTTAAGAAATTGAAGGTAATCTTTATGTGACCTTCAAATGACTATCCAAGGTCAAATCTAAGGTCACCGTCGGATTGCCCGGGAAAAATCCTACAACTTTTGTCTAGGTCATTTTCCTCTGTGATGCGTATTTTTCAAATTATCCAGCCGTCCCGGAACTTTTGACACACGCTGTATATATACAGGGTGAGTCATTTTAATCAATACACTCAAATATCTCGAAAACAGCACTCTTCAGAAAGAAATGTTTCAAACAAAAATTGTAGGGTGTGAAGGGGGACATAAGATGGTAGCATTGGTTTGACCTTGGAAAGTCATTTGAAGGTCACATAAAAGTCACCTTCAATTTCTTAAATTGAACCCACTATTTTTCATTACATATTCTTGTATCTTATCTCGAGAGCTTTCCAAAACACTACAGACAAATATTTTTTCATTAAGTACTTTTTGAGTTATAAGGCTTCAAAGTTTGCTGTACTTCGATATAAAATGCAAAATATCTCGTAAAATATTTAGTTTTCGGTAGTCTTACCCTAATACTTTTATGCACAGGATAATGAGACAAAACTATTGGTACAAAGAAAACGCATGATTGTTTATAACAAAAAGTGCATTGCAAATTACACATTTTTTATTATAAACAATCATACGTTTTCTTTGCACCAATAGTTTATAAAAGTATTAGGGTAAGACTACCGAAAACTAAATATTTTACGAGATATTTTGCATTTTATATCGAAGTACTGCAAACTTTGAAGCCTTATAACTCAAAAAGTATTTAATGAAAAAACATTTGTCTGTAGTGTTTTGGAAAGCTCTCGAGATAAGCTACAAGAATATGTAATGAAAAATAGTGGGTTCAATTTAAGAAATTGAAAGTGACTTTTATGTGACCTTCAAATGACTTTCCAAGGTCAAACCAATGCTACCATCTTATGTCTCCCTTCACACCCTACAATTTTTGTTTGAAACATTTCTTTCTGAAGAGTGCTATTTTCGAGATATTCGAGTGTATTGATTAAAATGACTCACCCTGTATATTGCGACGCTTTTTCAATTCTAATTTTTATTCTCGCGGGGGAGCGGAAGCGCCGTCAAAAACACAAAGGTTTTATGTACTCGCGATCGGCGGGACGGGGATGGAGGGTGTCCACGCGCGAGCCGCGGCGGAGCGAAGGCCGTCTCGTTACTTCAGAACTGGGCGCCAGGTACGGTCTCTCACGTACCAGTTTTCACAAATTCTTCGAAAAGCGCGAAAGAATACGACAGCCCGCTTCGCCACGGGCTGGCTAGCTCGCCTAACGGTAGAGGGGCGGGGTTTGAAAGAAAAAGTTAATTGATTGGGCGAGCTTACTAAATTGACAGACAAAGACGGACACAGAAATCACAGATGATCACCAGCCAAATAAAGAACGCGAGATTTAATAAAAATAAATAACAGATTTATTAAGAGAGAAAATAATAAGAGGAGTGTTTAACAAAAAGAAGTAAAAATCGATACAGAATGGAAACAGAAATAACGTACTAGACATGAACTGACAATAATTCTCGAAACGCTAGAAAAATGCGCGATATTCTAAGGCGGTCTAACAAAGAGCGTCTATTACGGAAGCTTCTTGAAGTCGAAACTCCTGAGAACAATAATTTCTATACAGAATCTTGATAATTCGAATTCTCGATAACGGTCGTATCGTACGCGAGAGAGAGTGAGTGCGATAATACCTGCCTATCCTTCGCAGCTTCGACAGCCTCGCGGAGATCTTACTAATGAGCTGCGTATCTCGCAATTTCCTCCGAGCGTACTCGAAGTCGACAACCCAGAAATAAGACGGCCGATTAGTTACGCAATAAGCGAAAAGATATTAGTTCCGCGAGGAGAGATCTCGCATACGATTGGCGGACGATACCGGCGAAGTTCGAGGGCCGGTGGCGGTCGGAGATTTTTCCGCCTTTTTCGGCGACGCTCGCAACTTAAATATTTCTGGCAATCGGGGCGATGCGACAATGTCGTGTCACACCCCCGATACCCTCGACGGCGTGAGAAGTAAGTATCTTCTCGGTCTCAAGGCAATAAGGAAGGCCGGGCGACAGTCCCGCACCGCGCCTCCTTCGATAGCCGCAAACTTCGCCAGGAGTTTCCTGACCTCCGATATCGATACTTAGAATCGTGCGATACCCGCACACCGCGACAATTTCGAGGAATTACGTTTCTCTTTTCGAGACGAACAACTCACACGCACACAATGGACGCGACAATAATACGCAGTTTCACGCAATATTCACGAACGACAATTAGATTACACGAAGACTCATTACTCACGACCAACTACGTTCCACAGACTCGCTGAGACATTTTTCAGAGGTGCGAGACGCGGCTTCGACAACCAAACGACAGCCCGTGCGAACTACGCATTTCTCGCGATTTACGACGCACGCGGTCGATATCCAACGGTCGAATGCTACGCGTATTACGCACCCTGACACCCGGAGAGAGACGAGAATTACCCTACGATACGCACTTCCGTCGCCCGTGTCCGCGCTTCCTCGGTCGCTTATCTCCGGTCGCCCGAAATCCACAAAATTCGACCGACTCGGCAGAAGGCTCGAGCGGTCGCGATAAATGCCGTAATGGCGACGGCGATAGAACGGCCGGCGAGCGGACACAATCACGCTCGCGGAGTACAAAATTACGTGGGCAATCTCACCGACGAAGGCTTCCCCCGGCTGCGGGGATGATCCTCGGTCTCGTCCTTCACGGTCTGTCTCGTCTCAAAAGCACACAGAACAATCTTCTTGACCGGTTCAGTCGAGCGGCCGCGACAGAGTCCTCCCTGGATCTCGTGATCCAGGGTCGATAGCAGGGTCGTTGGCCGCGCAGGGGGATGCGCGGACCCCCGGCCAATTAGCGGCCGACACGCGCGAGGTCCTGGCGCCTCGCGCGCCACGCGAAGCATTATCGCGCCCCGCGCGAAATAGCGCCAAACTTGAACGCTGTCGCGGGCCCTTATGTGGCCCGGGTGAGGTCCTTCCCGGACGTATCCTCTCCAGGAGGATGGCTGTCGCAGCGGCTGTCGTTCCCGGCTGTCGAGGGGAGGCCATGCCGCTCTCCCCTGTCCGGATTCACGATGCCGGGCTTTCCGGGACAGGATCCTCCGCTCTTATGAAGGTCCCTCGGCTGTCGTTCTTAGCTGTCGTGGGGAGGCGATGCTGCTCTCCCCTGGTCTTCGGTGTTCGGTGGTGAGGTGCCTCAGACTCGACGCAATTTACAAAAAAAATACAAAAAAAAACAATTAATCGTATACACAATTATACTAATTCGCTCGTCTCTCCGGGGAGTACGGTAGCTCTCTCTCTCTCTCTTGACCTTTGGCGCGGCCACTCGGCTCGCGCCCCGTCAAAATTGCCGGGGCGGATAGACGCGACGGGACGGCCACGTCACAATATATATATATATATTTATTTATTTATATTTTAATACATTTTTTTTTACAATTTTATATATTTTATACACATATTTTATATGTTTCAATAAATGTTTACAATACATTATTTTTATGTATCCAAGAGTTGTATGATTTATCCATTCCCAACCATTTCACTTATATGTCATCACCCTTTTCCCGCAAAATTTTTTCTACGAGATATACGTCGGGATTGGCGTTTTAACTCGTATTTGTAGAATCTTCCAGCGACGGGATTTCCCCGCGAATCTTCGAGTATGAATGTCGCGGGACTAGTTTTCTGCACCTTGATAATCTTAAAAACTTCGGTCGTCCAATTAGGTGTGAAATCTTTTTCAAAGATGATCTTGTATTTGCTCACGCGTACCGAATCGCCTACTTTAAATTTTGCCGTAGCTGCAATTTTTGCTATACACCGTATATAAAAGTTTTTTGATCGTCGGAGTGACGTCGATAGGTCTCATACCGATAGTGCGACGTTTTCGCGTATTGTACTCTGCAACGAGTCGAGATAGCTCGTTATGACGTTCTGGTAACGTCGATTAGTTGGTTCCGTGAGGCAGGATTTTCCAACAGTTTTGCGAGTTCGACAGAACGTCTTAGTTGTGGGTTCTTCTTCTTGTAGTTAAGGCAGTAAAACCCCAGGATAATTAACTGCTTTGAGTTGAGTTTTCTTTACTGACGACGATTAAAGAAATATACTTTTATTTAAAATTTGAATTCTTTATTCTGACTTGACTTGGTCTAGCGTTTTACAGTACGAGTAAGAATCTGAGTGAATCTATGAAAATGAGGTTTGAGAACGAGAATCTGAGTGAATCTATGAGAATGAGGTTTGAGAACGAGAATGAGAATAAACTGAGCTAAGCTTGAGAACAAGAATGAGGTTGAACTGAGCTACTCTTCCGTTGTTGGAAGGGTTTTTATACATCTTTGAAATTGAACAGTAGGGGTAATTTATGACAGAGTTTTAAGAACAAATTCTTTAGTTATAAAACTTATTTTTGCGAATTTCTTGGATGGTCTTTAAGAGAAAGTTTTTCTAGGAATACGTTAACTAATTCCCCGAATGCATTGCTTGCAAGGTCGTGTCTTACATACATTATAATAAATTGAGGGGAATGACCCTTTTTCAAAGAATTACAATAATTATTTAATTATTTAAAATATTGATCATTTATCATGATTTTTACATAAATAGATTCTCTTTAATCTTTTAGACATATTTTACATTATATTTTTATATAGTTGTATAATAAAAGAAGCTTATATTTAAAAGGACTTCCTTATATCGGTCTTTGTCTTTCCTAAGTATTACATATAAGTCTGTGTCGCTCGTATAGATGATTCATGTGTATATCTCTCTCAAATTAGCATTTTATTATAAGTGACGTATAAGTGTGTCTCTCTTAGTGTTATAGTCTCTCTTGTTAGTTTGTGCTTGTAACTTATTGGATGGAGGAGTGAGAAAAGAAAAAATTTCTGCTAGATCAAAAGATCTAGGGATCTATGGATCGCCGGACGTGACATCTCCCCCGTTGGAGAAATTCAGTCCCCGAATTTAAAATGTTACTTCTTATGCTTTTGAATAATGAATAATTCTGGTAATCTTATTAATGTAAGATGTACGAGGTGTGTTAAAAAAAAAAGATGACTTTTTATTTTTCTCGAAAAATATTTATTTATTCATCAATATCTATTTTGTCCCCTTCAAAGTAATCCCCCTCAGATATTATACACTTGTGCCAGCGCTTTTTCCAATCCTCGAAGCACTTTTGATATGCGCTTTTTGTATGGTCTCGAGCTCTTCCAGCGATGCGGTCTTTATCTCCTCAATCGTGGCAAATCTCCGTCCTTTCATGGGTCTTTTCAGTTTTGGGAACAAGAAAAAGTCGCAGGGGGCCAAGTCCGGTGAATACGGTGGCTGAGGCATGGTTACGGTGTTGACTTTGGCCAAAAAATCACGAACAAGCAATGACGTGTGAGCTGGCGCATTATCGTGGTGCAATATCCATGCCCAAAACACCCGAAAAATTTGCATGGCATGAACCAACCGATATGCCGATCATCAACAAAATAGATATTGATGAATAAATAAATATTTTTCGAGAAAAATAAAAAGTCACCCTTTTTTTTATTTTTCGATTATCTTACTTTCATACTTTTATGTACAAAATAATGAGAGGAATCAATTGGTGTAAAGAAAACATACAGTTGTTTTTAAGAAAAAATATGGAATTGTTAATTGCAAATTACATATTTTTTCTCAGAAACAGCTATGTGTTTTCTTTACACCAATTGATTCCTCTCATTATTTTGTACATAAAAGTATGAAAGTAAGATAATCGAAAAATAAATGGTTTACTAGATATTTTATGGTTTATGTAAAATTAAGAAATTATTTCAAGCCTTATAACTCAAAAAGTACTTAATAAAAAGGTACTTAATTATAGTGTTTTGGTAAGCTCTCGAGATAAGCTACAAGAATATGCAATGAAAAATAGGGGGTTCCATTTAAGAAATTGAAGGTAATCTTTATGTGACCTTTAAATGACTATCCAAGGTCAAATTTTTGCCACCCATCTTCTGTCCCCCTCGAAGTCAAGCAACTTTTATTTGAAACATTTTGTTGTACATTCAAATATAAAAAAGTTATTGGGGTGGATCACTTAAAATGGCCCACCCTGTATATCCAGGGTGTATCAGAGCGACCGTATCAGGCTGGTATTTCGAAAAATACGCATTTACTTGAAAAATGTTCCGAACAAAAGTTGTAGGACTTTAAGGGGCGCATTACATAGCATGGTTAGTGTGATCTTGGATAGTGTTGTTAAGGACACGGAAAAATCAATTAAAAGTTTTTAAATGGAAACCCCTATTTTTGATTATATATTCTTATAGCTGACCTCGAGAGCTTTCCAAAACACTATAATAAAGTATTTCTTCATTGAGTACTTTTCGAGTTATGAGGCTTAAAATCATTTCTTAATTTTACATAAACCGTAAAATATCTTGTGAAATATTCATTTTTCGATTATCTTACCTTAATAATTTTATGTACAAAATAATGAGAGGAATCAATTGGTGTAAAAAACACATAGCTGTTTAAAAAAAAAATGTAATTGTTAATTGCAAATTACATATTTTTTTCTTAAAAAGAACTATGTTTTTTCTTTACATCAATTGATTTCTCTCATTATTGTGTACATAAAATTATTAAGGTAAGATAATCGAAAAATGAATATTTCACAAGATATTTTACGGTTCATGTAAAATTAAGAAATGATTTCAAGCCTCATAACTCGAAAAGTACTCAATGAAGAAATACTTTATTATAGTGTTTTGGAAAGCTCTCGAGATCAGCTATAAGAATATACAATCAAAAATAGGGATTTCCATTTAAAAACTTTTAATTGATTTTTCCGTGTCCTTAACAACACTATCCTAGGTCACACTAACCATGCTATGTAATGCGCCCCTTAAAGTCCTACAACTTTTGTTCGGAACATTTTTCAAGTAAATGCGTATTTTTCGAAATACCAGCCTGATACGGTTGCTCTGATACACCCTGTATATATATATACAGGGTGGGCCATTTTAAGTGATCCATTCAAATATTTCGGAAAATAATGAAAAATCAAAAAAATGTTTCAGATAAAAGTTATATGGCTTGAAAGGGGTCATCAGATAGTGGCAATGATTTGACCTTGGAGAGTCATTTGAAGATGATGTAAAGGTAACCTTCAATTTCTTAAATGGAACTCCCTATTTTTTATTACATATTCGTGTAGCTTATCTCGAGAGCTTTCCAAAACACTATAATAAAGTATTTCTTCATTGAGTACTTTTCGAGTTATGAGGCTTGAAATCATTTCTTAATTTTGTATAAACCGTAAAATATCTAGTAAAATATTCTTTTTTCGATTATCTTGCTTTAATACTTTTATGTACAAAATAATGAGAGAAATCAATTGGTGTAAAAAAAACACATAGTTGTTTCAAAGAAAAAATATGTAATTGTTAATTGCAAATTACATATTTTTTCTTAAAAATAACTATGTGTTTTCTTTACACCAATTGATTCTTCTCATTATTTTGTACATAAAAGTATTAAGGTAAAATAATCGAAAAATGAATATTTTACAAGATATTTTACGGTTTATGTAAAATTAAAAAATGATTTCAAGCCTCATAACTTGGAAAGTACTTAATGAAAACTAACTTAATTATAGTGTTTTGGAAAGCTCTTGAGATGAGCTACAAGAATATGCAAAAGCATATAGGGTGTCCCATTTAAAAAGTTGGAGCTGACCTTCGCGTGTCTTTCAGGTGGCTCTTCAAGATCAAACTAATGACACCATCTTATGTCCCCCTTGACACCATACAACTTTTGTCTAAAACATTTTTCTCTATCTTGCTTAGGTTCCGAGAAATTTAGGTGGTCGGATTAAAATGAAACACCCTGTATTATGTGTGTAGTTATGGGAAAATTGTTACATCGTACAAAATTTGTGTTATTAAATGATTTACACGATGGATATTATCCATGATACGTTGTCTGCAATGGAAACAATCGATGGCTCTACGAGTACGGAGTAATAAATTGTAACATCGCCCGCAGTGTAATGTCGTATTTTGAAAGTGTCGAGAAATTATATGTAAGTGTCGCCACACTGGTGATACTTGTCGTTCGCAAAAGATATGTTCGGCTAGCACAACTATCACAATAGATTGTGGTTGCACTTGGATATACCACGCGGATTGACAAATAAAATGATACGCTTGTGCCACATCTGACTTTAAATCTTGATAATATGGAAGAGGTCGCACACTTTGTAAGGGCGTTACAGGGGGTGAACTTTGGGGAATTGGTGCTGCTATTCCTACGGTACTATGCTGGTGTGTCCTCGGAATTTGTGATTCGGGCGCGGATGTTATTAATGAGGTTGATGCTGCTGGCAGTGATGGAAATTGTGAAGCGGCTGTGCGAGTTGATTCACTTGCTGTGGTCGTTGTTAGTGGAATACCCGTTATATTCGTTGTCGTTATTGTTGTTGGCGTGCCAAGTATATCGTAGGGTGATGTGATCCGTGCATTGTTATCGTGTAGTCTCTGTTGCTCGTATGCCACGAGATCATCTAATATTTCTCTGATATCGTCCGACGCAGGCACGGGACGAGGAGTTGGCCTTGGATAATCGTAGATAGGCTCTCTTTACCTGGATGATTGCTCGGATCTATTGTAGACTTCGGGATCCGTCGGCTCGGTGGTGTCTAAATCTGAATTTATGTGGGATATCTTAATATAGGGGGATATCTTAATATATAGGGTATATATAGGTATATTATAGGTATATTATAGGTAATATATAGGTATATTAAAGATATTCCATCATAAATACCTTCTGCCACATCCATTGAGGCTTGTATGAATCGTAGAAGTCTCTGCCGTGATTGAAATTCATCCATATGAATTACTTTAAATTCTTACTGTTGTTTATGGAACTACTTTCATAGACGCTGGCCGTATTTGACTGAACGTGGAGCAGTTTTTCGCTATTATTTATAGAGTGCATATCTCTTTGTCGTAGATTCCTCATGGGTGAGCTATTCCCTTGTCTTTTGCACAATTGTTCTATGATACGCGTGCACCAAGGACTTACTAGGAAGAAATAAGCGATAATAAAGAAAGTACTAAGAAGTCCAGTAGCATAAAATAAAGTATAATGAACAGTAGTTCTCCAACATTGCGTTTTTCTAATTTTTATTTGTTCAGCTTTCTTAATGATGTCGTCGAACGTAACTTTTATTTGGCTATGATTAAATTGCCATAATTCATGTGCAGCTTCTTTCAATTCGATATTATATTTTTCATATGTAGATTGATATAATTTTAATATGCTGAAATTGCTGATACGTGTATAATATTGCAAGACTTTTGTTTCTTGTATAGATGGATATGTTATAGCAATGGTCCTCGTATTAATTCTACAGCCACATTGTAGTGTAATGATTCCAGAATTACTGATCATAACTTGTTTTGCATAATTCGAACATTTTATTGATATAGTTTCTTCCGTCGGAATCGAATAAATCCAGGATCCGGTGATTGTAAGAGTTTTCCAATAAATACTTTTTAATTCTTTCATTATTTTACAATAATTCGGCTTTATTCGGTGATTTAAAAGAAGTTCTATTAGGCGTTTCAATTAGGCGTTTCTCGTAATTTATTTAAAGGGAAGGTTGTTGGACAGATAAATATTGCGTCATGTGCGATGCATTCTTCTAGCTCTTTTCTTTGAAATAGATAAAAATTATCAGCGTTTTCGCTCAGCCCGATATATTCTACGTTAGGTTCAATGATGGCAAATTTTGTCGCATCAAATTCTTGTTTTACAGGTAATGGTATCGGTTTGTATAAAGTATATTTTTCTGATGTGAGCAATGGTATGTGTAAAATATAAATTAAACGATTAGCATGAAATCGTTGCTGAAGAGCATAGGCGACTTGTAAATGTGATATTTTTATTAATTTATCTATTTCTCTTTCGTCGATTGAAATAGGAAATTTTACATATGGTATTCCCTTATGAGTTTGAGATTTTGAATTAATTGTTGTGGGGATATCATTCTTAGATGTATTAATTCTTATTTTCCAAAAAGTATGCCATCTATTAAAATATTTAAAAAGGAGGGGTCAATAAGGCCGTTTTTTGGCCCACGTCAGAATCACTCCAAAGTGTGGTATTTTCTTCCTGCCGATGTAGCTCACAACCTCCTAGAACCGTTTGCTGTCCGAGCAATTAGAGACTGAGAATGGGCAACTTGAAATCTCAAAAATCAATGGAGTCTTTCACATGGTTGTAGTGCCGGTCTCATTTCAATATGCTATTGTTGAGCTTTCATCACTATATTTTCTCAAAAACTACTAGAGTATGCGCTGCTTTAAATACGAAAGAAAGCTCATCTGACCTTCATGCATTCAAGATAAAATTAAGCCTGATATTTTGAACAGATTGCCATATTACTCAACAATCATACAATAGCATCCCTTGCGATGAATCAGACGATACTACTGTAAGCCCAAACTTGATTTTAAGGGATTAGATTATTTTGCGAATGCAATGTATATTCGAAATCACATATTACGAAAAAATATTTGAATTCCAAACCTCAGTGAGGAGATGTAAAGAATATTTTCCGGAACGGACTTCTTTTTCATGGAATGCAATGCTCAGCTTCGCGAAGCATTTATTAAGATTGGTATCTTTATTCAGATTATTGTGTTCTGCTGCATAGTATGTACGACAAATAATCAATTGTTCCATTGTAATTAACAATTCAAGTATTTCCAAAACGAGAATAGTACTATGCACTATCCACATTTTCAGTAGCTTTGTTCTCTTGTTTTTCTTCCCGTCATTCGTTTGTCTTCACGAAATCAGGACCCAACGCATTAGTTCTTCACCTCATTCAATCAACGATAAAAACAATCCTAGAGCACAAATAGTATTGTGCACTCTTCATCTGACCAGTAGCTTAGTTGTTCTGTCTCCTTCCCGGCATTTGTTCCTCTCAACACATTCAACAATCGACTTGGATACACAGTTGTTTTTAGTGCGTTTTTGAACTGGAAGCATTGTATGTGTCACCGCATTATTTTCATCGCACTTATGCTTAAATGAATCGTCTTTATCAAGGATCAGCGCACTTTCAGAGCATAAACTGTGTGCGCTAATCTTCAGTAGCTTAGTTTCTCGTTTTCATTACTTTTCATTGCTTATTTTTTTGTCACTATTACGTTAATATCCATTATCCGATTGCATTATGAGCAATCGTACAAGTAGCATTTCACGTACTATCAGTACTGAATCTGTTGCTACAAATGATACTCCTCAGCGCTCCAACATCTCAGAATCAAGCAACATTCCTTCCTCTGTGAAGATAAGAGTCAGCATCCAGGGCTGCACAGCATCCGGGAGATGCATCGTATGTAAGAAGGCTAAGAAACTGACTCGTATATCTCCTATGGCGAGAACACAAATATTCATAGACAGAGGTATACTCATTCCGCCAAATGCTCGATGTTGTATGAGACACTTGGAAAATGATTTTCTCAGTAAAACAGCAACAGATGATATCGAAGTAAAGTCAACTATTCGATTCTAGACGATAAAACTCTTTGTGGGTTGTTACAAAACTTACGTTCAGTTGCTTCTCGGAAAGGACTTAATTTTGATTATCCACCTGCTCTTACTGATGACGATTATTATAATCTGACCGGGTTGAAGAAAGATCAATTCGACTCCGTTCTTGCTTCAATCTCTGGTTATATTAGATCTACATCTGGACGTTCTCCTCGGACTTGTCTTGCCTTGCTTTTAATGAAACTACGTACTGGTCTTTCCCTTTCAGTTTTGTCTACCTTAATCGCTCTTCAAAAGAGGAGAGTAGGTAGGGCGATAGCTGCAGCTCGTACTGCTTTCCTTTCAATGTTTGTCCCGTATTTTTTGGGAACAAATCATATCTCTCGAGAAGATTTTATCACAAAGCATACGAGAACCATGGCTAAAACGCTCTTCGCAGGTGGAGAAGATGTCTGTATCCTTGTAACCGATGGTACGTATATGTATATAGAGAAAAGTTCTAATTACAAGTTCCAGAGACGAACTTTTTCACTCCACAAAGGACGTTCACTAGTAAAACCCATGATTCTTGTAAGTTCAACAGGATACATCTTAGAAGTTTTTGGACCTTACTTCGCGGATGGTAAAAATAATGATGCAAGCATTTTGACCAGCATAATGCGATCTGACGCGAGCAGGCTCCGATCTTGGTTGCAACCTAACGATGTTTTCGTGGTGGATCGTGGTTTCAGAGATTGCCTCGAGATGTTGGGAGATCTAGGTCTCATAACTAAAATGCCCCATTTCCTCCGAGAAGGTTCGCAACATACTACATCTGAGGCCAATGAATCACGCCTCGTGACTAAAATACGCTGGGTGATAGAGGCGGTTAACGGTCTCCTTAAGAAGTGGAAAGCATTAGATCATGTATTCCCAAATTCTCAGATACCGTATGTGGGAGATTACGTGCGCATTGTATCCGCTCTTTGCAATGCTTTCAGACCACCGAGGATCAGTGACGATCCAAATGATACAATCATTGCTGAGCGTATGTTGCGTCTATCGCAAATGCCGAACCTCCTCCAGGAAAGAGTTGAAAGAGAAGGTTGGTCCAGGAAAAGGGTGATGTGGCAACCCGTAGTTGCGGATTCAATCCCTGATTTCCCTCAATTGACCTTACACGAGTTGATTCATCTGATCATTGGCTCATATCAATTGAAACAAGCGCAATCTTATGCAGAGGAGCACACAGCTGGAGATGGGATGTATCAACTGTTCGTCCATAGGCAAGAGAGAAATATCTTACGTCTCCAGATACAATCGCGCCACACATCATCGAAGGTGTATAACTTGTGGATTGAATATAGTCAAGGAATCAATCCCATCATTTCCTGGTACTGCCAATGCAAGGTCGGTGCTAGAACCGTTGGTTGTTGTGCACATGTCGCATCCGTCCTTTGGTATTTGGGATATTTAAGACACTCTGAAAGACTTCAAAAACGACCATCACAATCCTACGCACAATACATCCAAGATGCAGCTGAGAACATTTCAGACTGGTCTGACAATGAGTCAGGTGAAGATGGCCATCAATCTAATGACGAATAATCTTCTAATTGAAGATTTTCCGGCGCCTACTCCCAATTCCTGAATCATTGACTGTTCACTTTCTCATTGTGAATTCAGAGAATATTGTAAACCCCATTGATTTTTGAGATTTCAAGTTGCCCATTCTCAGCCTCTAATTGCTCGGACAGCAAACGGTTCTAGGAGGTTGTGAGCTACATCGGCAGGAAGAAAATATCACACTTTGGAGTGATTCTGACGTGGATCAAAAAACGGCCTTATTGACACCCCTCCTTTATTTCGTGTTCTATTAAAGCATGATCAATACTTTCGATTATTTCTTCAAATCGCCAGTGGATATTGTTTTGAATGAGTTGTTCTTTTATATTACTGATATTGTCCCTTACATGCTGACTAAGATTAGATAATCTCATTTGTATCTTCGAAGTAGCTTCGTATAGTTCTCCGAAATGAATTCGCGTTGCAGATGTTTGATTAATCATCAATGAAGCAAGATCATTAGTTTTATTTTCTACATGCTGTATGGCAGAATTGATATGATAAGTGTCTTCGGTTGTCATTGTCCCGAATAATATTTTACTTACTTGTCCAATAAATTCAAAAGGTGCTCTTTTTATTCGATGGTCTCCGATAAGTTCGCGAATGTGGTTTTGATATTGAACGATTTTATGTAATTTCGCAAGTAGTAGGACGAGTTGTTTTTGTGCTATGCATATTTCTGAAATATATCACATTGTTGTATAGCTAATTCTATTTTCTTCTGAATTTTTTCTAAGATGCCAAAAATATCGGTTATGTCTATATAAGTAATCATTTTCCAATAGATTTCAGTCGTGCGTAATTCACCAATGGTTTCGTAGAATATTCCAGGATTATCTGTTAATAGCGTTATAGTGTATTCGTTCTTGGTCATCCCAGGTCTGTAATTTGAGCAGGTTTTGTTCGATTTATGTGTGTTATTTTCATCTTATTTTACGCAATTAAAATTTTTATATTATTGTTGTCTAATAATTCTATGATTTTGTATGGTCCAGTATACTCGTCGTCAAACTTATGTTTCTTAGTCATTTTTAATAAATATACAAAGTTGCCGATTTTGTAATTTTGTATTTTTAATTTCTTATCGTAATAATGTTTATATCGATTTTTCGCGTTTGTAAGATTTGAAACGGTTAGTTTTCTTAATTCTGTTAGTTTGTCAACGAGTTCGGTTACATAATCGTTGTATGTTTCTAAAGAATCATTTGATTCTAATTCGAAGATAAACGAGCTATTCTACCATATACTAGTTCGAAAGGAGTAAATTTTGTTCCTTCGTGTACGCTAGTATTATATGAAAACATGGCATGTTCGAGCCAATTGTCCCAGTCGCATTCGTTTGTAATATAATGTTTTAAATATTCAGTTAATACATGATGACTTCTTTCTAAAGAATCATTAGATTGAGGATGGAAAGCCGTTGTACGATATTGTTTTATTTTAAAATATTTTGCAAATATTTTCATTACATTACTAATGAAATTTGTTCCTTGGTCTATTAGAATTGCTTTAGGACTTCCAAATTGACATATGAATCGTTGGGTAAATGCTTTTGCGATTTTTTCAGAATTTGCTTGGATTAGCGGTACTGCTACTGAATATTTGGTTAATTGATCTTGTCCCAGGTAGCAACGTGACGTCATTATGACATCATTTTAAGGTCATTTCTCGTCATATAACGTCAGTCGACTAAATAATGACGTAATACAGACGTGATATTTTTAATGACATATTATCGTCATAGAAATAACGTCATTTAATCGTCTTTTTAAGGTTATTTACTTATCAATTTATTAATGTTGTTAATTAATACGTCAATATTAAAATTAATGTATTTAGATAAAGAAAATAACAAATATTTTATGATACTTATATAGTTTATATGACTTTCTATTCAAAATCTTTAAAAATACGGGTATTGCTGTCAACATTTTTTAAATTTTTGATATAATTTCCAGAATAATAATCTATAAATTTAGTATTTTTTTTAAACATTTTATAAAATAAATAAATTTAGACATTTCTTTTGAAAATTGTACTCAAAATGTTGATAAAAATAACAATTGGCATAATTAATATTTAAAAATATTGAGATTTAAATATTTTAAATAATTATTATACTAAATTGAACCATAGGTACCCAAGTAGCAAGATGACATCTAAAAACGTCTTTAAGACATCTTTAAGACGTCTTTAGACATCATCTTGCTACCTGGGTAATTATCATTCAACGGTTGCATTATTTCCTAATATATCTAATTATTCGTTAATTGTGTTTATATTTGCAAAATTGATAAGAAATATCAATATGAAACGTGAAAATTGTAATTGATCTTATATTGAAAACTGACCTATTAAAAAGCTCTTGCCAATTTAGTGTTCTGTGTTTTATCGATTCAATTATTTTCCTTTTCCTAAATTAACTTAGATTACGTTTCATTTGGCAATTGCAACATTTGTGGAATAATTTAATTTTTATTACACACTCAAAGTTAAACAAAGACAAATGGTGCTCGCGTTGCGATCGTCATATGAAACGAACCTTAATCTAACCTAATCTTACAATAGATAAGTGAAACGCGTGGTCTCTCTGCCGGTGATCGTGTTCGGTCTTGTACAATATATGTACATGTGTATATAATTTGTAATATATGTATATATTGTTACGCCCGCGGCGAGAACTTCGATAAATATCGAAGCCGCGCACGAAAAGATCGGCCGCTCGCGAGTCGCGCGAAATAAATAGACACTTTTAAAAGTAACTAAGAGCTTTAATACTCAACACAGGGCAACACAAACGGTAATACAGAACGGTTTAATACAAAATTAGCGGCTCGATACAAATTCGCGTCCGCGCAGCCGGACAGCTGAAACCGAACTCAGCTGACAGTCGTTGTTTATAAACAATCTTCTTGCCGACGGGATCCGGACAACGGCAGGGCCGTGACGACTCGTGCGCGCACGTAACACTGCCCCTCTTCTTCAAGATTGTCGTCCCGACAATCAGCAAGGGGGGCTCGACGACCATCGTGGACTTCCAGGAACCCCGAACGATTTCCTGCTCTTCAGCAACGACGAGCATCGTTCCGATCAGGCCCCAATTCACCGGGCAGGCTCCCAACCGATTCCTTCCAGAGAGCTGGCCAGGCTCTCAAGAACCGACTCCAGGGCAGCCACCCATTCAGCCATCTTCCTGTTTCCAGCGCGAGTCCTTTTCGATCCTTCTCCTCCTGTGACTTTCTTCGGACAAAAGGGGGGTATCTACCGTGGACCCGTCGTCCCAAAAGGACTCCCCAAGTCCCTGCCTCGGCATTCGCCCTCCGGCCCACGGGAAAACCACGGCTCAAAAACCGTGGGCGAGGCAGTTTTCTCTTTGGGAGTTCACGTTGTTAAATCTCCATTTTACGACTTGTGTCAGCTTTTCTTTTCCTTTTCCATTCAGGAAACACTTCACTTGTTAAATAAAACAACAAGAAAACGCAATAACTGAAAAAAAGAAACTTAATTCCTATCTTAATTTCTATTACGGACTCCAAGCTATTCCTTATCTAATCTACCCTATCGTCTCTCAGAAAAAGGAGGTAATCTATCCGCATGGACGATCTTCTTCTTATGCCTAACGGATTTTTGTATGCAGAACACCACATCGCTTAACTTCTTCACTACTACAAAAGGGCCTTCCCAATTAGATTGAAGTTTGGGAGCTCTTCCCTTAATTCTTCGAGGATTAAAGAACCACACCTTCTCTCCCTCTTGAAAAAGAATTTGTCTGGCATTGCGGTCATACCAGCTCTTCATTCGGGAAGATTTTATGTCCATTCGCCCTCTAACTTCGGAATGGATTCTATCTAATTTTCCTCTAAGGCTCGAAGCGAAGTTAGCTTCGGATTGAGATCCCTCCCTAAGTGGACCTCCCAGAAGTAGATCTAAGGGCAATCTAAGATCGTGACCCAAATACAGCTCGGCAGGAGTAAAACCAGTGGTTTCATGTTTAGAAGATCTATATGCTAATAAAAACATGGGAATCCAACTATCCCAGTCTCTTTGGTTTTCTGAAATAAATTTAGACAAATAATTAACGATGATTAAATGTTGACGCTCGACCTGTCCATCTGATTGAGGATGTAAAGCAGTCGTCCTCGTCTTTTTAATCCCAAGAAGAGTCATCAACTCCGCGAACAACTTAGATTCGAAGTTCTTTCCTTAATCCGTATGGACTTCCCGAGGGATCCCATGTCTGGAACTATCTGGTTGACGAAGACTTCCGCCACTGTCCGCGCCTTGATATTCTTCAGAAGGAAAGCCTCCATTTGGTGAAAGTCTACGATGACAAGAAGATATCTGTTTCCTCGGGTGGTAGTAGGAAGAGGACCTAGCACATCCATTTGAAGTCTTTCAAAAGGGGCTTTTTTTTTTTTTTTTTTTTGATATCGGTGGGGAAATGCTTAATGCATACCCGCGGCCCTCGGGGAAGGAACCGCGGGTTATGTGGGACTCCCCTATTTAACGGGTATACCCACTAAAACCCCACCGGGTGTCTCTCGGGTATATGGGGGTGGACCGGGAATTGCCGTAGGCATTCGTCCGGACATCCTCCCCCTACCACCCGACCGTCGCCCCCCTAGAGGTGGGGAGTGCCGCACGCGCCGCTTTTGGATGGCGGCCTTTTTCCATGTGCGGTTCCAAGGGGCACCTCCTCGGAACCGCGCCCCCTCGTGGTGCTCGGGGGGCGGGACCAGGGTCGGAGTCTTCCGCTCGGACCCTGGCCCCCCGAACCCCGGACGGGTTTTGTCCGGAGTTCATCTATGTGTCCCCTCGAAGGTGTACCTTTGGTGGTAACACCTTCTGAGGGGAGCCTCTCGCCGGTGTGGCGGGTGCCGCCTTTGGGAGCTGAATAACGGCTCCCTTTGGCGGCACCCTCGTCTCTCCTCGGCGAATGGGCAGGGGGTCAACCAGTGGTGTCAACCCCCCGCCCCAGGCGAGGTCATCCCACTCCAGTACGTGGGATGGGAGGGTGGGGGCTGTGACGCCTCCCCCTACGTGGGGGAGCAGCCCCCGTGGGCGGAGGCATAGCTCCTCCGTCTCGCGGCGGGTGTTGGGTGGCTCTATGGCGGCCACCCTCGCCTCGCTGGACTCTTTCCGCGTCCTCCTTCCGGGCCATAACCTTGCCACAGGAGGACACGGCCCTCCATGCCTCAACCCTCTCGGTCATGGCCGTTATTACGGCCGAGAGGGTGAGGTCCTGGCCGACCTCGGCTATCAGGTCCGCGCGCTCGGCCGCCCACGCTGGACAGATCTCCAGCGTGTGCTGCGCCGAATCGCGCGGACAGGCGCAGTGGTGGCACCTTTCGGTGCGCTCCTTCCCTATCCTGCACAGGTACTCACCGAAACAGCCATGTCCGGTGAGCACCTGTGTCATCCGGTAGGATATACCCTCTCGTCGAACCCCGTCCACCCAAACTGGTAGACGGGGCCTCGTCCTATGGCCTCGACGGTTCGTTTTCCCGCAGTTTGCGGGTCCAGCAGTGACTGCTGCCACCGCTGGAGAAGCGACCGTCGAGCCTGGTCCTTAATTATGTGACGGACCCTGCCGGTTATTGGCACCCCCATCTCACGGACCTCGCGTACCCTCCTGTACATTTGATTGTACATTTGGGCCGCGAGGTCGAACGGGGGCATGCCGGACAGGACCGTCGCCGCCGCGTGGCTAACCGTTCGGTAGCCCCTCGCCGCTCGTATTGCCACCCGCCTCTGCATTCTGCGCAGGAGATCGCGCAGGCGGCGGGTAACGGCAACATCTTCCGCCCAAACTGGGGCACCATATAGGCCCATCGAACTAACCACCGCGGCATATGCGCGGCGAACCCTTCCGCCCGGTCCCCCGAGGTTTGGGAGGAGTCGACAGAGGGCCATTGAGACCCTCTCCACTCTCGGGGCCAGACGGCGGAAGTGGTCGCCGAAGGACCAGGTCGCATCCAGCTGTAGACCTAAGTATTTAATACTTTCGCTCAGCTGGACACGAGCCTCACCTACTCGGATGAAAGCTGGAGGCGGCGGACCGTGCGATCCGTCGTGAAAAAAGACCGCTTCGATCTTCTGGGCCGCCACCTCCAGCCCCAGGGCGCAAATGGAGCGCATCACGCATGCCACAGCCAAATTCGCCGTGGCGTTGGCTTCCCCCCAGCTCTTTCCCCCGGCCAGCACCAACGTATCGTCTGCGTAGCAGACTACGGTGCTGCCGGGGGGGAGGGCACACCGGAGGACGTGGTCATATGCGAGGTTCCACAGAAGCGGGCCCAACACTGAGCCCTGTGGAACCCCGCAACTAACGCCTCTCTCCTGCACCGACCCATCTCGGTCCACATACTCCAGGACCCTGTCTCGGAAGTAGTCCCTTATCACCGCGGACGGATATCGCGGGACCCCATGATGTTCTAGGGCCGCCGCTATCCATTTCCACGGTAGGGTGTTGAAGGCGTTCTTAATGTCTAATGAGACTGCCAACAACATCCCACCATCCTCGATTGTGGCCTCCGAGACGGATCTCACGCGCAAGATTGCGTCTATAGTCGAGCGACCGCCTCGGAAGCCATACTGATCCGCACTTAAATCGGGACCCCTCCGGGACAAATGCCGGACGAGGCGATTGGCGACAATTCTTTCGAGTATTTTACCCGCCTCGTCCAGCAGGCAGATGGGTCGGTAGGACGACGGTGAGTCCCCCGGCTTACCCTCCTTCGGGAGGAGGACAAGCTTTGCCCTCCTCCATTCCGGGGGGAAACTACCTCGCTTGAGGCATTCCTCGAAGACGCGCCGCATGTCTTCGGCCATCACGTTAAAGGCCAGGACCCAGATCTTGCCGTGAACGCCGTCCGGTCCGTCAAAAGGGGCTCCCACGTTATATATTTGTAACGGGGACTTTCCTTTTCCTAAAGGGCCCTTCTTGGACACACATACTTTGCAGGTTCTACACCATTCCTGTACATCCTGCTTACAGGTGGCCCAATAAAACCGCTTGCGAATCTTATCCAAAGTCTTATTGACCCCGAAGTGTCCTCCAGAAGAAGAATCGTGCGTCGCTTCTAAAATTCGATCAACCTGCTTACGAGGAACAATAAGCTGAAAGATGCTTGATCTGAGATTTGGCGCTTCCCATTTCTTATAGAGAACTCCATTCTCCAAACTTATTGCGTCCCAATAGGACCAATAAACTCGGGCGGAAATATCTCCTTCGGGAATCTCCGAACGGAGTGGGCGTATGCCTGTTTCCTTTCCATGGTAAATCAGAGAGAGGCTCGGGTCTTCGGATTGCTCTCTTTCCCAATCCTGCAGAGTGTTTCCTGTAAGAAGGATCCGAGCGACGGATGTTTGAAGCTCCCTCGAATTTTTCTTTTCGACCTTGGAACAATACACACAGCCAGAAGATTCACAATGCCGTCTGGAAAGTCCATCGGCGTTTTTATGGATCCGGCCTTTCCGATAAATAATTTCGAATTCGTATTGCTGGAGTCTCTCCAATCAACGTACTAACTGCCCTTCTAAATCTCTGAAGGACAGAAACCATTTCAAAGAAACGTGTTCGGATCAAAAATTTTCGTCCTAGAAGGTAATGTCGGAAAAATTTAATAGAATCAACTATCGCCAAAAGTTCTCGGCGCGTAACACAATAGTTCCTTTCGGTCTTACTTAATACGCGGCTAAAATACGTGATTATTCTTTCCTTCCCTTCCTGATTCTGTGATAGGACTGCACCAATTCCAATATTTGAAGCATCGGTATCCAAAATAAATTCTCCCTCTCCCTTTGGAAAAGCTAATGTAGGGGAAGAAGATAAGTTTCGTTTTAATTCCAAAAAAATCATTCTGACACTGCTCATCCCAAGAAAACTTAGCCTGATTCTCCGTCAGGGTATACAAAGGTTTAGCCAAAGAAGAAAATCCTTTGACAAATTTTCGATAATAAAAACAGAACCCCAAAAAGCTTCGGAGTTGTTTCTTAGTATGTGGAATTAGCCAGTCCCTCACGGCGGAAATCTTTTCGGGATCTGTGGTAACGCCTCCCGATGAAACTACGTGCCCTAAGTATTTTACTTTCTTCGCGAAAAGAATACACTTCTTCGGGTTTACTTTCAAATTGACGAAACGTAACCGAGCAAAAACTTGTCTAAGATTTTCCGTCATCTCAAGAAAGTCCTTTCCGAAAATAATTATATCATCCAAATAGACCAGACAAATTTTAAACAGTAACTCTTGCAAAACTTTTTCCATTAAACGTTCGAAAGTAGCGGGGGCGTTGCACAGTCCGAAAGGCATTACGGTGAATTGCCACAATCCGCGCCCGATAGAAAAAGCAGTCTTTTCCCTGTCCGCGGGATGAATTTTTAGTTGCCAATAGCCGCTCTTAAGATCTAAAGTGGAAAACCAAGAGTTACCTGAAAGTTGGTCGAGCACTTCGTCTATTTTAGGCAAGGGATAGGAGTCTTTTTTCGTTACTTCGTTTAATTTCCGAAAATCCACACAAAATCTTATCGTTCCATCTTTCTTTTTGACCAAAACAACGGGAGAAGTCCAAGGGCTTTGTGACTCCTCAATGACTCCCTGATCCTTCATTTCCTCAATTATTTTATCGACTTTACTCCGCATCTGTATGGGAATACGACGAGGAACTTACTTTATAGGAGAAGAATCTTTTAGGTTAATAACATGAGACAAAATATCGCAATTTCCAGCAACAATCTTTTCGAAAAATATGTCTTCATATTCGAATAAGTCTCGCGAAAACGTCTTTCTGAGACTTTTCCAAGTCTGCAGAATCCTTTACGTAAAGTTCCTTCAAAATGAAAGGGACTTTTTCGGAAATGTTTAGGATCCGTGAGCAATTTAGATTCTGCTTTTCCACAAACTCCGAAAAACCGAAGGCTTCCCCAAAAACATTTTCCAAACCAGCCTCCTTCAGAAAATCTACGCCTAGTAAGCAGTCCTCTTTCATCTCCAGCACATACAGAGAAATTTCTTTGGAGAATTTTCCCAGAGCTACTGTCGCTCTTACTTTAAAATCGATGAGAACCTCCTCCCCAGAAGGATAATTAATTGTACCCTTTTTTACAGGAAATCTCTGCTTACCTTTCCTAACTAACCTTCTATTAAGAATAGAAATATCGGAGCCCGTATCTATCTTAAAATTACTCTCGTTATCATCTAATTTCCCTTTATAATTGAAACAGTCCGAATTTAACCCTATACGATTTATGTACAGCGGGGTTTCGCTCCTCCCAGTTGTTCTCCCCCCGCCGAGAGCAACTAAACCGTGTTTCCCACGTTTTCAGGACATTCTGCACGGAAATGTCCAGTTTTCCCGCAAAGCCAACATTCCTTCGTGTTAGACTTTTTCCAGTTCCTCCTCTCGTTCCCCTTTTTCTTTCCGTTTTTTTCACTTTTCTTCTCAAAAGTTCGCGCGTCCCCCTTCCTTTTCTCAAAGCGCCTTTCGAAATCCCTTTTCCTCTCGAAATTCTCTCCCTGAATTATTTTTATGGCCTTCGCCCTTTCTACGGCCAGTTTCAGGGAAGTTATGCCTTCCAACTGGAGAGTCCTCCTCACGAATCCGTCGAGAAGCGACGAAACAAATTGTGCGCAAGCAATTTTATCTCGCACCGCGTATGAGCATTCGGGGTAGGCCAAACGGGCAAGCCTCTCTAACTCTGAACCGAAAATAGCAAAATCCTCCCCGAATTTCTGTTTTCGGTTTGTGAATTGCGTATAGCAATTTTGAGATTGCCCCTCGCCGAAACGCAATTCGAGCTTGGATTTTAGTTCCTCGAACGTACAAGTCTCTAAATCCTCGATTGACTCCAAAACACAGCGCGCCTTCCCCCCTCAAACACGACGCTAACACTACGGTCCTCGTCGCGTCGTCCCAACGGTTCGCGCGCGCTATGAGGGAGAATTGCGAGAAAAATTCCCGCAACGAAACTGTCCCATCGAACGTATCCGGCTTCAACTTGTATCCGGTCTCGTTAGGTGTCTCCGCGTCGCGACTTTCCCGAGACTCCGATCTAAACTCGGAAGTACTTAGCTGTGAAGGCTGTAGCCGGCTCCCGTAGAAGCTGGATCTCCTCGTCGTGACGGCGCAGCATCGCGGCGATCTCTCTCTCGCGTCGCGCTTGCTCCTCGCGCATCCGCCGCATCTCCTGCAGGACGGTGAGCAGAGCAGAAGATTCCGTCGCCGCTGCCTCCGGCGCCCGCGGTTCCGTCGCCCGCCCCTCCGACGGCGGCTCAGACTGCTCCCTCCTCCTCCTTTTCGCGGCTATTGTCGCCATCTCTCTTTCACGGTCACTTTCACTCTTTGCCGGTCACTTTCTCGCAATTTTCCGTTTCGTCCGTCCTATCCCGGACTTTTAAAAGTAACTAAGAGCTTTAATACTCAACACAGGGCAACACAAACGGTAACACAGAACGGTTTAACACAAAATTAGCGGCTCAATACAAATTCGCGTCCGCGCAGCCGGACAGCTGAAACCGAACTCAGCTGACAGTCGTTGTTTATAAACAATCTTCTTGCCGACGGGATCGGACAACGGCAGGGCCGTGACGACTCGGGCGCGCACGTAACAATATGTATATAATTTATCATCAACTTGTAAAAGAAGTCTATTTGTTTAGTGTCTTACTTTAGACAATTTGTAAAACTTTAGTGTCTTCTTAAAAGAAGAGAGTATTATACATGTATACATGTATAATATTATCGAGTTCGACCAGGCAGCAGGAGGTGGCCTAGCAATTGTGCATGCTAAATGGCTCACTCCGCGCAAAAAAGAAGTATTTTGGCCTCCTTATAAAGATTCAGAGATTTTTAAGCGAGCGTTGAAAAAGGGAGAAGATATCAATGAAAAGACTTGGCATATTTATGAAATAGATCGCAGTTTCTATGAGACTGGTAAATATCTAAACTTAATAACTAATTTTGTTATTTAAAACTTATTTTTAGTTTAGTATATGAAAACGAACCTCACTTGAAAAATCTGAAATGAATAATTTAATTAAACTGGTGCTTATTAGAACAGAATAAAAAATCTGAAAAGTGTCAAATTTATAGAACAATCATTATATTCATTATAATTATAATCATTAAAAGCATAAAACTAAATATCATTTTATCATTCATAAGATATTTTGAATTACACAATTCAATTTTGCATTCGATTAAATTAAAAGCCTTTTATTATTTCAAAATGTTAAGTGATATTTGGATGCTGAACTTACAATGTCTTTTAAAATATTTTAGATATACTTATAAACTGAATGATTAATTTTACATTTTTAGCTCAATTGCATTTAATAATAGAATTTAAAAACATAAATAAAAGAAATTAAATTATTAAACATTTCGACTATCAGAAAAATAATCTAAGAATGTAATTTTTTAAAAATAATTTTAGATGATTTAGATAAAGCCAAACGCAAACTTTCCTTGGCAGAAATTACAAGTGACCTTAATACTGAACCGGAAGAAAATTTACAACCTCAAAAAAGAATTAGAAGACCAAAACGATTATATAGTGATGAAGAGAGTGAAGAAGACATAGAATATAGATTTAAGCGCCCATCAAAAATCACTGTAAAGGCACTAGGTAAATGTCATTAATATGATCATTAAGTATTTGTATTGGCAATTTCAGAACTTAAAAAAGAATTTTTTTTTAAATCATTGCTAAGATAATTTTATATTAAAAATTATTTTTGAAATTTTTCAAAAGCAATTTTTAATATAAAATTATCTTAGCAATGATTTAAAAAAAAATTCTTTTTTAAGTTCTGAAATTGCCAATACAAATACTTAATGATCATATTAATGACATTTACCTAGTGCCTTTACAGTGATTTTTGATGGGCGCTTAAGTTTTTATAAAATATTTTTATATTTTAGTTACAACCAGTTCGATTTGTGCTCAAAATATTCCAAATAACTTTTTTTTAGTATTATTATATAAAAATAAAAGATTAAATATATCTTTGTTTGGTATAAGACCTATTGAACTGAAAATTCTCTTACGTTTGTATAATTTGAAATAGAAAAGTATATGTATATATATATATACATATACATTTTTTATTTTGCTTTTTTAGAAAAAGATTTTGACAAAATTAAAGAATCGAGAGAGAAGAATAATAGAAATGTTCAACATTGTCAACAGTCACAACATAGTACAATTTTTGGTAAGAATATTTTATTGATAAATAATTTATAAAACTGGTTTGATTTTATCAATACAATTTCTAGATGCTAATAGTAGTAAACAGCAGTAGATAACAGCAATAATACTGATATTACTGACAATGATAATATTAATATTAATGCATCAAAAATTACACCAAGAAGTACACCAATAAATGAAATAGACTCAAATGCTGATACACCTCAAAGTTTGACTTCTAATTTTAATCAGTTTGGTAAGTTTCATGATATTTAATTTATACATTCGTTATTTTTTTATAAATGATTTCTTTATGCATTCCTATTATTAAACTTTAGTATTCACTATTTCACTATAGTTATTTTTTATTTTTCCATAGTTCAATAAAAGTTTTAATTAAATTATTTTGCTGTTTTCTTCATCATGCATTTATGTCTTACATATTTTATATTTAAAAAATTTTTATATATAAAAAAATAATATATAAAAAATTTATATTTTTAGCTTTTAATAAAAAAATATTACAGCAGCTAATGATTATTAAACAGCAAAATAAAGAGTTACTTACAATACTTAATAAAAAATACACTCAACAAATAAACACATGTATACCAGAAGATCTACCAATACGGTTGCCATTAAAAACAAATAATGATGTTACAACATTAGAAGAATATTTAGAAAACAATAATAATTTGTCAGCTTTGGTAAGTTAAACAGAATATACTTTTTATTTGTATATATATACATAATACGTATATATATATATATATATGTATATATATACATAATACGTATATATATATATATATATATATATATATATATATGTATATATATACACACATATACACAGCTATATACAGGGTGTCCCGAATTTAAATGTCATAACTTCGGGAGCATGTAGGGGATCGATAAACTAAAAGAAAAAGTGGTATAGAGATATGCTCGTTTTGGAGAAAATCGCAAAAAACATAAAACGTAGTTTTTATTTCTATACTTATTTATTACTTTTTAATTCATATTTATTCATTTTTTTTATTTATTTATTTTTTTTAAATAAATATGAATTAAAAAGTAATAAATAAGTACAGAAATAAAAACTACGTTTTATGTTTTTTGAGATTTTCTCCAAACCGAAGCAAAAACGAGCATATCTCTATACCACTTTTTCTTTTAGTTTATCGATCCCCTATACGCTCTCAAAGTTATGACATTTTAATTCGGGACACCCTGTATATTTGATATACATATATATATGATTTATATAATAAGCGCTACATATTTTTAATACCATAACACCTTAATGATAATTAGCTGAGTTAAAATTATATAAGTAGTAATTCTCATTGAAAGTCATTTAAACCATTTTGCTATTAATTTCTTTGATTGCATTTTATAAATGTATATATTTTTTTAGAGTTCCTATTTAGCGTCTTTAGGAAGCAATAATATATCTTCCCGAACAAATCGAATGTTAAAGCTTCTTTTTACCAATGATCTCGCATCTCAATATAACTTTTTTAGACAACAAAAACTTGCATTTAGTAAATTGCAGTTGTGTAAATGTATCATAAATAAGTATTTGCATATTGGAAACAAATATTATTTATTGAAAGCCTTATTTTTTGAAAGCCTTATTTTTTGAAAGCCATTAAATTTAATGATTTTTCTTTCTTAATGTTTTATATGTTTGAAGATTAATTCTATATGGTATCAGATTATTGGTCTAAAATTTCTTGGCTTAAAATTTTACGAGAATAAATCGTTGAATTATTAGTGTATCAAATTACTGTAAAAACTTGACATTTTCTCTAAAAGTTTTTTCAACGATTCTAAATTTTAATTTAATTGCTCTTTTAAAATTTTTCGGAAAAATTAAGAATTAGAAAATTTTAAAAATTATCTTACTATTACTACTATTATTTCGTGCTATACAATTTTTCAAATATATTATAAATTGTTATTCAATTAAATCTATTAAATCATAATTTTTAAATCATAATTTTTTCTCTAACATAGTTTAAGCTTAAAAATATGTAATTGTTTTTGTAAGAGTCTGCTTCTAAAGAAACAGTTTTTCAGTTAGTATTAAAAATATTTAAGGCTTTGCGCGAGCACACACACACACACACACACACACACACTCTCTCTCTCTCTCTCTCTCTCTCTCAATATCATTAAAATATGCCAGCGGTATATCAAATAAATTTATATATTAAATTTGTGTTTACACTTTTTCAAAATATTTTTTGTTAATTTCAAATTATTGATAGTTTTTTAGAAAGATATTTAGAAATCAAAATACTTGTTAAAAATAAAAAACTTGTTGTTATTATTGTATTATTTAATATTATTATTTAATGTATTATTTAATATTAAGTGCTAAGTCTTTAATATTAAGTGTTAAGTCTTTAATATTAAATGTTAAGTCTTTCATCATAAATATAATCTTTTTTAGAAGCTGCTAAACTTTGTGATACAGAATCTTCGGAAAAACAGGTTGAAGATGCTATAAAAATATGGCTTAAACATGCTCCACAACGAATGAAAAATAGAAGAGAAACTGTTTAAATAATCTTAAAAAAACTTGAAATTAATTTTTAAACTTATTTAAAATATATATAGTAAGTTTAATATCACTGTTAAAATGTTAAAAAGAAAAGAAAATGTAGGGAAACGCCAATTCTACCGACGTGTAGCATGTAATGTTCAAACTGTTCTAAATGAAGTGTTCATTTGTGATGATAAAAAGCAAAGTCTGAATGTCTCAAACATTAAAGAAGCTATTTCATGTGATACACACAATTGTGATGTAGATTCTCAAAAATCGAAAAATATTACAGAAGTTTTTTCACATGATAACAGTGATGTTAATATACTTCTAAATGTAGGGAATACATTTGATGATAATAATGATTATATGTCTGATAACTCAGTTATTATATCCGAATATTCTGTTGATTTTAACGTAAATTTTCAATCTATAACAGATAATTCAGAATCTGAAAGCACACACATTTTAGATTTAAAAACATCATTAGCACAATGGATTTTAAAGTTTCAAATACCTCATGTTGCTGTCAATAATCTTTTACAAATTCTTACTCCATTACATTCTGAATTGCCTTTAGATAGCAGAACTTTACTACAAACACCAATTTCTATAGCTATTAAAAAATTAGAAAATGGTGAATATTGTCATATCGGTATAAAATCTGGATTGAAAAATGTCATTTCTGCAACAAGATGTTTTTTAAATGACACAGTTGAGTTAAGTTTTAATGTTGACGGTATACCTTTATTTTCTAGTAGTAATATCCAGTTTTGGCCAATTTCATGTTTGGTAAAAAATTTTGAAAGCAAACCATTTATTGTAGGTTTATTTTGTGGAACTGCTAAACCGAAACCTCTTGATGAATACTTAAATAACTTTGTTGATGAACTTTCTGATTTATTACAAAATGGGTTTAACTTTAATAATAAAATATACATAATTAAAATTCACAGTTTTATATGTGATGCTCCGGCAAGAGCATATGTAAAATGTATTAAATCACATGGAGAATACTATGCATGTGATAAATGTACAGAAAATGATGAATTTCATGGTCGAGTAACATATCCAGGAACAAATGCAAGACGTCGAACAGATACGTCTTTTCTTCTTCAAGAAGATGAAGAACATCACATAGGTACTTCACCATTATTAAAGTTAGAAATTGGAATGATTTCTCTTTTTCCAATTGATTACATGCATAATGTATGCTTAGGAGTTGTAAGAAAAATGTTATATTTGTGGGTGGGAATTAATCGAAATGCTAACATTAAAGTAAAATTGCACAGTCGTTTTAAAAATTTAATGTCAGATCATTTAATTTCGTTAAGGCCATTTGTAACTGCAGAATTTAACAGAAAACCTCGTGGTTTACTTGAAATACAACGTTGGAAAGCTACCGAATTTAGAACCTTTTTAGTATACTTAGGTCCACTTATTTTGAAAGATATACTTGATTTAGCTGTGTATGAACATTTTTTATTATTAAATTGTGCAATAACAATACTTTTATCTGAAAAACTTATTTCAAAAATTGGTCTTGATTTTATACGAAATTTATTAAATATCTTTATAAGTCATAGTAAAAAAATTTATTGTCGAATTTGTTGTATATAATGTGCATACACTCTGTCATTTATCTGATGAAGTCGAGAAATATGGTCCTTTGGATTTCTTTTCGGCATTTCCGTTTGAAAATTATTTTGATGAAATTAAAGCTTTAGTTAGGTCACCACATAAACCACTTCAGCAAATTTGTTGCAGACTACATGAAATTTCATTTTCTGATATACAGCTAAATAAAGAAAGATCGTTAATACATTTTATGCAACATACGACAGGTCCTTTGCTTTCTGGATTAAGAATTTGTAAACAATATAAAAAATTAGTTTATAAAAAATGTATATTTTGTATAAGTAGTTATTCTTTGCCAGATGCATATTTACTTACAAAAGAAAATAAAGTTATTCGAATTGACAATATCATTATAAATTCAGAAAATGAAACATTTCTGCTAGGAAAGCAATTCCAATCTTATAATTCCTTCTATAATTACCCAATAAATTCAAAATTGTTAAATATTTATGTTCTAAATAGATTATCATTAAATTTAGAGGTTTGGTCAATTGACAGTATTATGGCTAAAGTTATAATATTACCTTTAAAAAATAAATGTGTATGCTTTCCGGTTATCCGGTTATTCATAGAAATTTTTAACTGATATAATACAATATAAGATATATATTGCTACTTGTTTATATATTATTTTAATTTTCTATTTTTTTTATTTTTTATTGCAAGTTTTATTTTATGGTGTCTTACAACTTGTGTAATAATGATATTTGCAATTAGTTCTTTATATATAACAAAGTTTTTTCTTTATTTAAATAAAAAAGCAATTTGACACAAGAGAATATCAGTTAAGTGAGAAAAAAAATATTATTTTAATTTCTTTATTATGAATTTTATTTATATTATATTTTATTACAATGTGCAACAAAGTTTGCAATAATTATTATTAAATATAAAAATAATAAGTAAATAAATTAATACAATAATTATTTAAAAATTAAATCAATCTGTTCTAGAATTTTATCAGAAACATACATTTAGTTTTCCAGCAATTAAAACTATTTTATTCTCTATAATATTTTATGTTATGTGATTTTTTCTTTTGTATTCTTCTTGTTTTTTTAATAAATGTATAACAGCATTGATTTTTCTATTTTGCACATATAATTAATATTTCTTTTAGAAAACAAATAAAAATTATATTTTTAAAAATTTATGATTTTCTTTCTATTTTCATCTATTTCTATTATATAAAATAAGGAATATATGTATTTGTAATTCCATTAATATATTCTATAATATATATTCTATATTTATTATTCTATTTGATAAAGAATTAAAAATACAATGGATTTGTACTATTGAAAGAACGGTAAATTTTGAAAAGTGGTCAAAGTTCACCAATTTTATATCCCAGGTAGCAGAGTGACATCAAATGACATCTTAATAACGTTTTAATGACGTTATTAAAACGTCTAGAGACGTCATCTTGCTACCTGGTATGTTGTAAATACGTCATCTTATATTCAAGAAATGTCGTCATTTTGTCGCCAAAGATATGACGTCAATGGTCTGTGACTTAGGACCGTCATTTTAACGTCACTTTTACGTCAGTTTTAAGGTGGATTTGACGTAACCAATGACGTTATAATGACGATACCTTGCTACCTGGGGTATTGTCAGTATATATTTGTTACCAAAATTTGTCATAGGTAATGGTCCAAAAATATCCATAGAAACTTTGTCAAATGAATCAAGTGGTGTATCGGTGATAATCATAGGCTTTGTTTTTATTCGAACTAATTTTTTCTTTTAGCAATTACTGCATGTACAAATAAAATTCTCGATTTGTGTTTCATATTATCCCAATAATATATTTATGACGTATGCGTGTTATGGTTTTAGTTATACCTTTATGTCCTCCTATATTTGATTCATGATATTCGAATAATTTGTAGTCTATCTTCGTGCTTAGGTATGCATACTTGGCCTTAATATATAATTATCTGTAGATTAGTTCCTAGAAATGCAAGACGTATCATGTTGCAGATTTTAAACCAGGATATATTTATTTTACTTTTGTTTTCAGATATGTTAGCATGTAGTATATTGAATCGTCTCATTTCATTTTTTAATTCTTTGAATCCTCGCATTATGATTTCTTCAGATATTTCTTGTTTTAATTCTTCTTTAATAATTATGCCGAAAGTTCTTTTATTAGGTTTGCCTGCGGTAAATACATGTCCTAGAGTACCTTTAAAATTTTCAGGTATTTGACAGATTTTTCTATATATCAATTCTTTTCCAATTTCGTCTATTGGATTGCCTTTTGTGTTTATAAAATATATTATATGATCCTTCTTCATCCAAATATGATCGCGTGTATATAAAATATTAGTGGGAATTTTTCTTTCTTCTTCAATTGGCATTTGCGAAAATGAATTACTCCTTTTCATTAATTTTTGATTTGTTTAGTGGTTTTAGGGGATTTAAGTTTTACGTTCGTTTGTTTTCTAGGTTTTCGTTTTCTATTAGTAAGGGGAGTTTTTATTTTTGTTTTTCTCTTAGTCATCTCTCTATTAATTTGGGATTTATTCCATGGAAGGGTGAAGAAGCAGTTTCGGTGCTTCCGATTGAGGTACTTTCAGGTGTTTTCTGTTCACGATATTTTAAAGGACTATAATTTATTTCATAATCCATTTTATCTTCTTGATCTATTTTCATATCTTCTAATTCTTCTCTCTTTAATGGAATATCCTTTTCAATGATTTGAATTGCATCTATGTTATCAGGGATTTTTTGTGATGTTTGTATATTTTCTAGATTTTGTGGTGTTCTCACAGAACCATGAGGTGCGTGAATTTGTGCTATGTTAATGTAGGGAACCGCAGGGCTGGTAGGTTCAGTACTCAGTAATCACACGGTAATAATGATACAAGTAATATTTATTCCTCCTTCATACATCAGTGTAAATAAGATCGGCGATAATGTTTATAAGGGGAATGTCGCCTCTGACGTCGGTGTCGTTCCGGGGATGCGGTCTGCGAGCCCGCGTTCCGGACCCGGCGTCGGGTGGACTCTTCGTCTGTCTGCGTCGATGCGTCCTTGGTATCCCTGGGAGTCTGTGTTGCCGTCGACTGAAGACCCTCCTGTCTTCTCGACAATCGTGGGTCCCGCAGGGCTGGTGGTTCTGGCGAGATCCTTGGTGGCGTATACCAGGGTATCAGGGAGGCTGGTACGGACCCTGGTGCGACCGGAGGCGGAAGTGGAGTGTTCGGCCTCGGCTTGAGGACGGCTTTCGGTCTTTCACCGATTTTCTTCGCGCCCCGGGGGTGGAAGGCTGCGATGCTGGTCGCCTGCTTTCGCCCTCCTGGTCGTTTCAATCGGGCCAGTGATGGGTCGTACACGACCTTCTTTCTCTCTTCCCTCAGGGAAGCCGGGATGTGTACTCCGAGAATGACCTTCCGAGGCCAAAATTCCCGGGAGGCCTCTCCCGAGCGTGGGCTCCTGGTAGCCGAGACGCCTTGGGACAGCGGGAGTGCCGCGGGTGGTCCTGGTATCTCCCGGTGGCTCCTTCGGCCGGCGAGTACTGGCGCTGGACGCGTCCTCTTCCGGACGGTAATGATCTCCTCCTGGAGAGGAGGCTCGTTCTCCTTCGCCGCCGTGGTGATGTCTCGGTCGCTTCTTATTCTCGAATCCTGGTTGTTTGCTTCTTGCTGGAATCTTCGGTCTTCTTGATGTGCGTTTTAAAGCAGTAATCGTAAGAGAGGTGCCTTGTCTCTGCGGGGGTCCTCCTTATATCCGCCGCTTGCTGTTTCCAAATTACGGGAAAAGCACAGTTGGCGTGCGCCGCCTGGCGGAGGTGCCCGGTACTAGGCGCGCAGCTTATAACTAGCCGCCGCGTGCCTGTGCGCTTGCGAGAAAGCCAGGCCGCCGCGTGCCTGCGCGCTTGCGAGAAAGCCGGGCCGCCGCGTGCCCGCGCGCTTGCGAGAAAGCCTTGCGCCGAGTCAATGCGCTCTCGCGAAACGTCTTTTGTGGCGTGTACCGCCACATTACCCCCTTCGTTGTATTTTACTAGGATGCTTGGAATCGTACCGTCTTGCGTGAAGTTCTCCCACTTCTTGTTTTGATTTCTGTGGGTACCGGTGTTTCCTGATTTCTTGGAACCGTTGGAGCGTTTCGGGGTTCTATTTGCTTTTTTGTTTGGGCTGGTTCCTCTGCTAATATGTATGCTGGTTTTAATCGGTCCTTTGTTACATGGACGGTTTTCTCGTTGATCCGTAACTTATAGACCTTTTCTGTTCTGTTTAGGACTTCATACGGGCCGCTATACGTTGGTTGGAGTGCCCGTGTTGGTGCGTCATGCCTGAGGAACACGTGTGATGCTTTTTCCAGGTCTTTGTACTGAAAGATTGCCGGCGTTCCGTGTCTCTTAACTGGTTGTGGTCGCAGACTTTTCATAGTTTGCTTGAGTCGGAGTATGAAATCATTTGAGTTCTCCGTTGTGTCCTGTGATTCTTGAAGGAATTCTCCGGGTAGCCTTATTGCTTCTCCATATACCAATTCTGCCGGTGTTGCGTGAAGATCTTCTTTGAAGGCTGCCCTGATCCCCATCATGACTACTGGCAGAATCTCTGTCCATGCTTCTGTTGCGTGACATTTTATTGCTGTTTTTATTTGGCGATGGAGGCGTTCTACCATGCCGTTTGCTGCAGGGTGATAGGCCATTGTATGCACTTGCGTTGTACCTGTTATTTTGGTTAATTGTCGGAACAAGTCGGCCTCGAACTGCCTTCCTTGATCCGTTGTGATCCGAACAGGTGTGCCGAATCTTGCGATCCAGTGGGTGAATAGATTCTGTGCTATTGTTTCTGCGGATATGTCTGTTACTGGTATAGCTTCGGGCCATCTGGTAAATCGATCGATCACCGTGAGGCAATATCTATAGCCTTTTGAAATGGGTAGAGGTCCGACCAGATCTATATGTATATGCTCGAACCGTTTTGAAGGGGTCTTAAAACTGCCGAGAGGTGTCCGATTGTGCCTCTGTACCTTGGCTCGCTGGCAGTTGATACAGGCCCGTGTCCATTGATGGCAATCCGCTTTTATTCTTGGCCATACGTAACGTTCTGCAACTAATTTCGCTGTAGCTTTGGTCCCTGGGTGTGACAGGCTGTGTAGCGATTGAAATACTTGTCTTCTGTATTCCTTTGTGACGAACGGTCTTGCGATTGGTGTCGTTGTGTCACAATATAGTGTGAAATTCGTCCCAGAAATTTGTATCTTCTGCAGCTTCAGTGCTGAGTCTTTACTTATTAATTCTTGTAATTCAGTGTCGTCTTCTTGTGCTTTCGCTAGATCCTCTAGGTTAACTGATTCCTGGATCTTTTCGACTCTTGACAATGCATCGGCGATAGTATTATCTTTTTCTGAAATATGTCGTATATCGGTAGTAAATTGTCCGATATACTGTAGATGTCTCGTCTGCCTTGGTGAACTATGCAGTGGGTCTTGCTGAAAGGCGTATGTGATTGATTTGTGGTCCGTGAAGATTGTAAAGTCTCTTCCTTCGAGCATATGGCGGTAATGCTTAATGGCGGCATAAATCGCCAATAGCTCTCTATCATAAGGGCTGTATTTTTGCTGCGCTGGGTTGAACTTTTTGCTGAAGAAGGCTAATGGCTGCCATTCTTCTCCGTTCCGTTGTTGAATCACTGCACCTATTGCTCTGTCAGAAGCGTCTGTCGTGAGTGTGATCTCTGCTTCAGGTTTGGGATGTGCTAGCATCGTTGCCCTGGCAAGGCTTTCTTTGCATTTCAGGAAGGCCTCATCTAATTCTTTGTTCCAGGTAATTGGTGATTTCTTTTTGATCTTCGGACCACTGAGTACATCGTTTAGTAGTACCTGTTCCTTTGCAGCGTCGGGTATGAATCTTCGATAGAAATTGAGTGTCCCCAAGAATTGGCGCAGTTGTTGTATGTTCTGTGGTTTAGGAAAACTCTCTATTGCTTTGATTCTGTCTGGCGGGGTTTGTGTCTCTTTTTCCGAAACTTCGTACCCTAGGAAAAGTACTTGTTTAGCTCCGAAGATGCATTTAGTGGGATTTAGCAGAATGCCGTTTTCTTCCAACCGTTTGAAGAGTTTGCGTAGATGTTCTTCATGTTCCTCTTCGTTGCTGGAGGCCACCAGGATGTCATCGATGTATGCGTAACAGAATTCCAAATCACTCGTAATCTCATTTATGAAGCGTTGGAATGTCTGTGCCGCATTGCGTAAACCGAACGGCATGTATCGGAACTCGAAGAGACCGAAGGGAGTAGTAATTGCCGTTTTTGGTATATCGTTTGGATGCACAGGAATTTGATTGTACGCCCGAACTAGGTCCAATGTTGAGAAAATCCTTTTGTTATGGAGAGTCTGCGAGAAATCTTCTATATGCGGGATCGGGTAGCGGTCTGGTCGTCCTTGCATTCAGGCGTCTGTAGTCTCCGCAAGGTCTCCATGCGTTTTCTTTCTTCTGAACCATGTGTAGAGGGGCTGACCAAGGGCTTTTTGATGCTTGTATAACCCCTCTCGTAGCAGGAGGTTGAATTCTACTTTTGCTGCTTTTAGTTTATTCGGATCTAGCCGACGAGGGCGGCATGCCTCCGGTGGTCCCTCTGTAGTTACGATATGGTGCACGGTGGAGTGTTTGATGGTCCGCGCCCTAGTTGTAGCTCTTGTAATCTCGGGAAATTCCGCGAGGATGCGATGATATTTGTTTTCGATTGTCAATACCTTTATTGACTCAATGGATCCTGCCTCTGCTGTACCCTTGATGTGTAGCTCTGTTTTCCCGTCCACCAGCACTCCTTTTTGTAAGTCCGGTAGGAGATGGTAGTAGCTTAGGAAGTCTGCTCCGATAATGGGTGATGTGACGTTTGCTATGACGAATCGCCATGGAAATGAACGTCGTAGTCCTAGGTTTGGTTGTAGCGTGATCCATCCGTATGTAGTGATCAGAGAACCGTTTGCTGCGAATAACTCGTAATTCGTTGGCAATGTATGTCCTGTTGTCATCGAACGGGGATATACGCTTACATCGGAGCCTGTGTCTATGAGGAAACGTTCTTTGGTCGCTCGGCATGTTACATGGAGGCGGCGGGGTCTTGGGGCGGAGCCACTGGCCGCCATTAGTGGCTGCCCTGGTCTTTTTTCGAGTCTTTGTAAGTGCACGGCTGCGTGCATTTTTTTGCTTTTTCGCCGAATCTATTATGATAGAAACAGTGATTTTTATTATACTCTTTGCTTCGGCTTCGGCTTCGGCTCCTTCTGTCCGAGTCCTTTTCCTTTGTTCTTCCTCTCGAAAGACGTGTGGTTAAGGTTGCCACTTGTTTCGCTAATGCCTGGATTTGTTTTTCCAGTGTTGGGCTAGATTTTTTTTGTTTAGGAGCATCAGTTACTGCTACGATGGCCCTTGATGACATTTCATGGATGCGGTCGGCTTGTTCAGCTACTTCATTGAGGCGATCCTCAGTGCGGGTTGCGAGAATCATTTGCATTTGATTGGGAAGTCTACCAAGCCAAAGTGTTCTTAAGAGAGAATCAGGCACGTTTTCCCCTGCTAATGTGCGCAGGTGTCGTAGAAATTGCGAAGGTTTCCGATCGCCGATTTCCTCTAGTTCTAATAACTGCCGTGTCCGCTGCTCCTGGGAGATTGACATTCGTTGGATGAGAGCTCTTTTTATGGTTTCATATTTGTCCGCTTCGGGGGCTTGCGTTATTATGTCTTTAACCTCTTTTATCTGGCGTGAATCCAATTGGGAGAGGACGTAGGAGTATTTTGTGGAATCCTGTGTTATGCCGCTGAGTATGAATTGTCTCTAGTTGTGCGAACCACAATTCTGGTTCGTCGCTCCAGAAAGGGGGGATCTTAACCGCTACTTTATGAACGATTTCTCTTGCCTCGTTCTCCATCTTATTACCGTGTACGTCGGGGTCACCAATTTGTAGGGAACCGCAAGGCTGGTAGGTTCTGTATTCAGTAATCACACGGTAATAACGATACAAGTAATATTTATTCCTCCTTCATACATCAGTGTAAATAAGATCGGCGATAATGTTTATAAGGGGAATGTCGCCTCTGACGTCGGTGTCGTTCCAGGGATGCGGTCTGCGAGCCCGCGTTCCGGACCCGGCGTCGGGTAGACGTCTGTCTGCGTCGATGCGTCCTTGGTATCCCCGGGAGTCTGTGTTGCCGTCGACTGAAGACCCTCCTGTCTTCTCGACAATCGTGGGTCCCGCAGGGCTGGTGGTTCTGGCGAGATCCTTGGTGGCGTATACCAGGGTATCTGGTACCAGGGAGGCTGCTACGGACCCTGGTGCGACCGGAGGCGGAAGTGGAGTGTTCGGCCTCGGCTTGAGGACGGCCTTCGGTCTTTCACCGATTTTCTTCGCGCCCCGGGGGTGGAAGGCTGCGATGCTGGTCGCCTGCTTTCACCCTCCTGGTCGTTTCAATCGGGCCAGTGATGGGTCGTACACGATCTTCTTTCTCTCTTCCCTCAGGGAAGCCGGGATGCGTACTCCGAGAATGACCTTCCGAGGCCAAAATTCCCGGGAGGCCTCTCCCGAGCGTGGGCTCCTGGTAACCGAGACGACGCCTTGGGACAGCGGAAGTGCCGCGGGTGGTCCTGGTGTCTCCCGATGGCTCCTTCGGCCGGCGAGTACTGGCGCTGAACGCGTCCTCTTCCGGACGGTAATGATCTCCTCCTGAAGAGGAGGCTCGTTCTCCTTCGCCGCCGTGGTGATGTCTCGGTCGCTTCTTCTTCTCGAATCCTGGTTGTTTGCTTCTTGCTGGAATCTTCGGTCTTCTCGATGTGCGTTTTAAAGCAGTAATCGTAAGAGAGGTGCCTTGTCTCTGCGGGGGTCCTCCTTATATCCGCCGCTTGCTGTTTCCGAATTACGGGAAAAGCACAGTTGGCGTGCGCCGCCTGGCGGAGGTGCCCGGTATTAGGCGCGCAGTTTATAACTAGCCGCCGCGTGCCTGTGCGCTTGCGAGAAAGCCGGGCCGCCGCGTGCCTGTGCGCTTGCGAGAAAGCCGGGCCGCCGCGTGCCTGCGCGCTTGCAAGAAAGCCGGGCCGCCGCGTGCCCGCGCGCTTGCGAGAAAGCCTCGCGCCGTGTCAATGCGCTCTCGCGAAACGTCTTTTGAGGCGTGTACCGCCACAGTTAATATTAGTTTCAGTTTTAAAACTGTCGTCAGATAAAACTATTTCCATCGGCTTTTTTTCTGTATTATGTAATTCTATATGCCGATAATTTTGTTCGCTTTCAAAATCTTCATTTGCTGTTTTCTTATGTGGATGTTCAACAGGAGATGTTATTTCTATAGGCGATGTTCCAGGTGTGGTATCGAGATTAGCATTCTTCGGTTGATGAATTTGATTTTTCGTTTTTATGCATTTTCCTTCGATTTTTTTGTTTTACGCGTCGCCCTTGTCCAGATGAGCTGCTTTTGTGTTTTCTCTTTTGTTTTTTGGAAGTCATTTCAGAATTATCGTCGCTATCAATATCGGTGTCGTAATAATAAGATATGGTACTGCTATCACTATCCGACAATGTAACTCATGTAACTCGATACGTTCTTCCTTGTTCGAATCGTTGTAAGTTGGTAAATTATCAGTCCTTATTTTTTTATGTGGTGCCGGGTTACCAGATCCGTCACTACTTGTAGTTAACTGTCTTTTAGAAATAGGATGTGACGTTTTTATTTTTGATAGAGTTTATGCGAGATTGACGCGGGAGGCAAGCGCGAAACCGAAGGATAAAAATCCGCGAGGAGAGAAAACGAAGAGAAATTAATTCGACGATAAATCTAAGTCTTTTAACAATAATAGTCAGTTTATTATAACAATTATAACACTAATTATAATACACAGTCTTAAATTAATTACGCGAAAGCGATTTCAGAATCCGCGAGCAACGGAGACGACTGATTCAATCCGCGAGCAACGGAAGAACGTTTTTTCTCGTGATCGAAAAATAAGTGAGTGCGTCGAGTACCTTTAAGCCAAGAAGCGCCGTGTTCCGCGAGCGCGTCAATTTATAGCGGAGCCCTTCTCGAAAGATCCCGATTTTTCGTGAACTAATATAAATGTTCAAAACGAACGGTTAAGAATTTATTTATTTTCCTTGGATCTTTCGAGAAGGGCAAGCGCTGTTTTTAAATTGCGCTGACAAAGCGATGTCGCGCTAACGGCTGCCAGGGGCGCCGAATGATCGCTCGGACCCTCGCTCCTTTTAGCGAGGGCGTTTTGAACATTTCCGCCCGCCTCGCCAAGAGCGTTTGGCGAAAAGAATGGCTAGCGGAGGATATGCAGCTCGTCGGGAGCTCCGAACTACTGCGATGGAGGCTCGTGATCTCCATGACCGTTGATGGGGAGCACGACGAGCTTCACGACGGGTCGTACCAACTCGGAGGCTGCGGTGCGCAATGTCACTACGCGAACTTGACCATCCTCTCCGGGGTGGATTTTCGCGATACGCGCGAGTGGCCATTTCGTGGGTGGTGTGAGTTCGTTCCGGATGAGGCAAAGTCGGCCGACCTTGAAGCCCGTCTCTTCGCGCAACCACTTAGGACGGTGAGTAATGGAGTGGAGGTACTCCTTCGACCAGCGTTCCCAAAAATGGTCTCTCATTTTTTGCAGGAGCTGCCAGCGAGATAAGCGGGACGTTGGTTCATCCAGCAAGGACGGCTCGGGCACTGCAGTCAGGGCGGCTCCCACCAGGAAGTGTCCAGGCGTCAGCGCAGCCAAGTCCTCAGGGTCGTCCGAGAGTGCCTGCAGCGGCCGCGAATTAAGGCACGCTTCTACCTGAGTGAGGAAGGTACTCATCTCCTCGAACGTCAGCTTGGCGTCGCCAATCACTCGTCGGAGATGGTGTTTGAGCGACTTGACTGCGGCTTCCCAAATGCCTCCGAAGTGCGGCGCTGAGGGAGGATTGAACCTCCACTCGATCCTCTCGGAGGCGAGGCTGTCGATGATCCGGTGGTTTTCTGGCGTGCCCGCGGTGAAGAGGGCTGTCAGCTGGGAATCGGCTCCCACGAAGGTTGTCCCGCAGTCGCTTCGAAGGCTGCGACAGATGCCTCGGCGAGAGACGAACCGCCTGAGGGCCGCAAGGAAGGCCTCGGCCGTGTAGTCGGAGACTACTTCGAGGTGTACGGCTCTGGAAGCAAGGCAGACGAAGACCGCTACGAAGGCCTTGTAGGAGCGGTGTCCGCGCCCCTTGGTTGTGCGAAGTTGAATCGGCCCGGCATAATCGACCCCAGTGTGAAGGAAGGGCCTCGCTGGTACCACGCGCTCCCGTGGAAGATCGCTCATCAGCTGTTGTGGTGTCGCCGCCCGCCATCGCACGCAAGGGAGACATCGCAGGATAGCCTCCTTGACCAGTGCTCGACCCCGTGGAATCCAATAATGTTGGCGGATTAATGAGAGAGTGAGCTGTGTTCCGCCGTGCAACGCTCGTTTATGGCAGTCGTCCACAATTAGCCGAGTGAGGTGCGAGCCCTTCGGCAGGAGGACGGGGTGACGCTCGTCATAGGCTAGGATGGAGTGCTTGAGTCGACCCCCGACTCGCAGGAGACCCTCGGTACCTAAAAAGGGACTAAAGCGAGCAAGTGAGTTTGATTTACTTAAGGCAAGGCCCTGACTTATTAATTTTAACTCGGCCCTGAATTTTTCAGATTGTACTCGCCGGATCCAACAAACTCGAGCTCTCTCTATCTCCTCTGCGGACAAAGTACTGGGGAAGCGCTGTTGAGTGCCAGTGGACCGATCCTCTCTTACTCTCAGCCACCGCCGACACCAGGCTGTCACGCGTAGGAGCCTCTTCAGGGAGGAGAACCGCACCAGCTCGGCGGCCTCGCTCATCGGCGCTGCTGTGGCTTTGACATGGACTCGTGTGCGCTTCTCCGGCAGGTGCTCTTCGGTGATGTGGCCGACGGCGGTCGGCCATGCGGTGGCGTCTAAGCGTAGCCAAGGCGGACCTTGCCACCACAGAGGATGGCTCTGCAGTTCCTTGGGAGAGAGACCTCGGGAAGCGCAGTCCGCTGGGTTGTCCTGGCCTGGAACGTGATGCCACGCAGCCTGCGGAGTGGTCCTCTGAATCTCTGAGACGCGGTTCGCGACGTAGGTTTGCCACCTGGATGGGTGGCCGCGGATCCAGCCCAGCGCGACGGTGGAGTCCGTCCATAGGTGAAGCGGCGCAGTCAGGTCGAGGATTGTCAAGGCGTGTTTGGCTAGTCGGCAGAGAAGGACGGCGGCGCTTAACTCCAAACGAGGTAAGGACACCTGTTTGAGCGGTGTGACCTTTGTTTTCGCGGTGATTAGGCGGACAATCCACGAGTCGTTTGACCATGTTTTTAGGTACACGACGGCGGAATATGCTCGTTCTGAGGCGTCGGAGAAGCCATGGACCTCGACGCGGGTGCAAGAAGGACCCAGATTAATCCAGCGAGGTACTCGGATTTGCTCGAGTACTGGTATCTGGGCGTGAAAGGTGACCCAGGCTGACGCGGAGGCGTCGTCGAGCGGAGCGTCCCACTCAAGTCCTTGAAGCCAAGTCGATTGGAAGGCAATCTTGGCGCGGACCACGACCGGTGCTAGCCAGCCGAGAGGGTCGAATAGCTGCGCCACCAGAGACAGTACAGACCTCTTGGTGACGGATGGCAGTGCGATGTGCCGGGTGGCGAAAGAGAAATCGTCCGTGGCGGGGTGCCACTGCAGTCCTAAGGTGGAGTGAGCCTCGTGTGGTCGCCAGTCACGGGTCTCGCGCTGCAACTGGTGCTCCGGCGGGATATCCCAGATCACCGCTGAGTCGCTGGCTGACCACTTCCGGAGAGGGAAGCCGCCCGCCATGCAGATACTGGACAGCTGTTTGCACATCTCCTGGGTCTCCGCCATCGTCGCTGCTCCGGTTAAGATGTCGTCCATGTAGACATCTCGCAGGAGAACGGCCGCTCCTAGAGGGTACTGCTTACCCTCGTCCTCAGCTAATTGCCTGAGAGCGCGCATCGCTAGAAACGGAGCACACGCTAGGCCGTAGGTCACTGTGCTCAGCTGGTACTCGGCAGGGCTGTCTTGCGGGGAATCCCGCCACAGGATCCTTTGCAGATCCCTGTCATCCGGGTGTACCAAGATCTGTCGGAACATCTTTTCGACGTCGGTGGCTAGACCGAAGCGGTGCCGTCGCCAACGGAGTAGCACGTCGGCGAGCGGAGGCAACAAGTTCGGACCCACCATCAAGTGATCGTTGAGGGTTCTTTTCGAAGTAGTTGGCGTGGAGCCGTTAAAAACTACGCGCAGCTTCGTGGTGACACTGTTCTTCCGCAGCACGCCGTGATGCGGCAAGTAATGCACCGGTCTGCGCGACGTAGCGTCCGGAGTCACGCGAGACATATGACGCAGGTCCTCATACTGCCGCATGAAGTCGGCATAGAGGGCTCGAAAAGGAGGATCCCGAGCGAAACGTCTCTCCATGCTGAAGAGAACTCGTAAAGCCGTGGAGCGCGTCACCGAGAAGTCTGGCAGCGGGGCAACGACCGGCAGACGTACGACGTACCGACCGTCCGCGGACCGCGAATGTGTCTGGCGGAAGAAGTTCTCGCACTGTTGATCCGCGGGTGAGAGAGCTACCGCGGCGTCGGGTAGCTCTTCTTGCTGCCAGAACCTTTGTACGAGAGCGCCTAGGTCTTCCTCGACCAGGCAGTGATGTGCTGACGCATGGCGCGATGTGGACGTCGTACCGACGGCCCCAGACAATATCCAGCCCAGCGCCGTCTTTTGTGCCACAGGTTCCCGTGATTTCCCTCGTCGAAGTCCAGCCTGGAGGATCATGGCGTAGACGTCTGCTCCTAGAAGGATGTCTATGGGATCCGTCGCCAAGAAGTCCGGATCGGCGAGCTCCAGCCCATGGACGTGCGTCCACGCCCGACGATTGGCCTTGATTCCGCCTTCATAAAGTGTGAGCCGGGGGAAAACCAAGGCGGCCACGCTTATTAAAGGCCCGTCGCGCAGGGAGCGGATCTGAAGAGTGACTTGACCGCGGGCGAGGCCCGTCTGCTTGCCGCCGATTCCATACACGGCGACGGAGGTAGGAGACCGACCTAGGCGAAGACGTTGGGCCAAAGCTTCGGAAACTAGCGAGGACTCCGAGCCCTGGTCAACTAGTGCGCGTGCAGTGTGAGCGCGGCCGAACCGGTCCAGGACGCGAACGCGCGCGGTAGCGAGGAGAACTGTCGTCGTCGCCTCGACTTTGTGTTGCGCTAAGTGTGACGTCTTAGCGCTCTCGCCGGACGGACATGCCTCGTGGAGGGTCGTGTGGTGACGCGCGCGACACGACGAACAAGTCTTTTGAGAAGAACACTCGCTTACCTTGTGCCTTCCTAGGCAGTTCAGGCACAAGTCGTTCGCCTCGACGTGACGCTTCCTTTCCTCCGCCGTCTTGCTCTGGTAAAGGTCACAGAACATAATATAGTGATCCTGACCGCATAGGGAGCAGCGACCTCGCTTACTGTCCTGCTTACGCGTGTGAAGAGTGCGAGTCTTCTGTGTCGGACTTGGATGCGGTTTAGAAGAAATGGCTTCGACCTTGACAGGCTGCAACGATTCTAAAGTGTGCAGCCGACGATCCAAGAAGAGCTGGAGTTTGTCGTACGAGGGTGGATCGTTGGAATCACTAATGAAATTCTCCCACTCGCGGCGAGATCGAGGATCAAGCAGGTCAACGACGAGGTGCACGAAAAGATCTTCACCCTTCGTGATCGGGCGCCCAATGCTCTCCAGTGATCCTACCGTGCTCTTCACGCTGTGGCAAAGTTTGCGCAGTTCCACCACGGACTCGCTCTTCAGCTTCTGGAGTGACGTAAACTGGGAGATGTAACTGCGCACCAGGAGCCGCTTGTTCTCATAGTAAGCAACGAGAACATCCCATGCGCGTTCGAAATTCTCGGTTGTCGTGGGCAGGCTTCGAATCAATAATTCTGCTTCTCCTTTCAGGCATGTCTTCAGGTAGTGGAGCTTCTCGACTGAGGACGTGAGAGTGTCCCTTCCGATTAGCGATTGGAAGAGATCACGGAAGGCTGGCCAATCCTCGTACTTCCCGGAGAAATGAGGCAGCTGGATCCTCGGAAGAGTCGTGCGGGGTGCTTGTGAGGACGGCTCTGACCCTCTCGTGCCAGCTTCCTTCTCTTCCGTCTTGAGGTTACGCAGGAGGTCCAACAGCAGACCCTTATTGGCGAGGTAGGCCTCTTCAGCCAGAGCAGGTATGTCGAGTCTTATGTACTCTGAATCGGCCACTTGGTCGAGATAATTCAAGAGCTCATCGTTGTGCGCGTCGAACTTCGTCCAGTACCTTTCCAAGGACTGCAATCGCGCCTCCACTGCGCCCACCGTGATCTTGGCAGCGCCCAGCTTCATCAGGTTCTCGTGAGTACGGGCAATTTTGCCGTAGAGATCCGTTGCAGCGGTGATTGTCAACTCGGCCTTGCGACTCATGATGACTGAATTTCAGGTGACTGGTGTTCGGAGCACAGAGAACCACAACACTTCGCACTCACTCCGCGTCGTAGAAAAACCGGTCACTAAATATCCGGCTCGAAGGACCAGCAAATGATAGAGTTTATGCGAGATTGACGCGGGAGGCAAGCGCGAAACCGAAGGATAAAAATCCGCGAGGAGAGAAAACGAAGAGAAATTAATTCGACGATAAATCTAAGTCTTTTAACAATAATAGTCAGTTTATTATAACAATTATAACACTAATTATAATACACAGTCTTAAATTAATTACGCGAAAGCGATTTCAGAATCCGCGAGCAACGGAGACGACTGATTCAATCCGCGAGCAACGGAAGAACGTTTTTTCTCGTGATCGAAAAATAAGTGAGTGCGTCGAGTACCTTTAAGCCAAGAAGCGCCGTGTTCCGCGAGCGCGTCAATTTATAGCGGAGCCCTTCTCGAAAGATCCCGATTTTTCGTGAACTAATATAAATGTTCAAAACGAACGGTTAAGAATTTATTTATTTTCCTTGGATCTTTCGAGAAGGGCAAGCGCTGTTTTTAAATTGCGCTGACAAAGCGATGTCGCGCTAACGGCTGCCAGGGGCGCCGAATGATCGCTCGGACCCTCGCTCCTTTTAGCGAGGGCGTTTTGAACAATTTTTTATAATCTTTTTCTGCTGACGTATCACTAGATGTAGAGAATGCGCGTTTAGCATGTAGTGGATATATATTTTTTATATCCTCGATAGGATTTCGAGATAAAGCATCTGCATTTTTATTATTCTTTCCAGGTTTATATTTTATTTCATACTCGTATTCCGTGAGTTTTAATCGCCATCTCATTAATCGCGATGTAGGATCTGATACTGAGTTTAATCATTCTAAAGGTTTATGATCCATAACAAGTGTAAATTTACGACTGTAAATGTAAGGACGAAAATGTTTGACTGCATACACAAGAGCTAATAATTCTCTTTCAGTAGGTGAATATCTAGTTTCGGCGTTATGTAATACTCGTGATGCGTAAGCTATAGGGAGAACAGATCCCATTTTTCCTTGACTTAAAATTGCTCCGATTGCATATCCGGATGCATCTGTTGTTATAATAAATGGCTCATTAAAATTTGGATATTGTACACAAAACTTCTGAACACAAAACTTCTCGCAGTTTATCAAAAGCTTCTTGTTATTCTTTCTTCCATTCGAACATATTTGATTGTTTGGCTAAATCTGATAATGGCTTGGCTATTTTAGAAAAGTTTTCTATAAATCTTCGATAGTATCCAACAAGTCCAAGAAATTATTTAATATTTTTTCTGGTTTTTGGCATTGGAAAATTTTGTACAGCCATTATTTTTTTTGATCTGGTCGTACTCTATTTTCGCTTATTATGTCCGAGATATGCTACTTCTCTTTTTAAAAATTCACATTTATCTGGTTGTAGGAATAAATTTGCTTCTGATAAACGTTTCATTAATCGTTGAAATTTTATTTCATGCTCTTCAAGTGATCGTGCGTATATAACAATGTCGTCTAAATAAACAAATAATTCGATTCTCTGCAATCCCGTTAATACTTGATCCATTAATTTTTGAAACGTAGCAGAAGCATTCTTTAATCCGAATGGCATGCGATTATATTCAAAATGTCCGTAAGGCGTCGAAAAAGCTGTTTTATGTTTGTCATCTTTATCCATTAAAATTTGATGGAATCCAGATGCTAAATCAAATATTGAAAAATATTTTGCACTTCCCAATTGATCGAGTATATCTACAATATTTGGTAATGGATATGCGTCGCCCACCGTTTTTTCATTTAAGGCACGAAAATCTATGTCTAAATGCCATTTTTTATTGCCTAACGAATCATCTTTCTTTGGAACAATCCATAAAGGAGAATCATAAGGTGAACTTGATGGTTCTATTACACCTTTTTCTAACATTTCTCCAATCTGTCGTTGTATCTCTTCCTTATGCACTTGAGGATATCGATACTATTTGACATTAATTGGACGGTCATCGTTAGTGAATATACGGTGTTTTAACACGTTAGTTGCTCCTAAAGCTTTTCCTGGTAAATGGAATCTTTCCTTATTTTACGTTACCAAGTTCTTACCTTATAAGTTATCTTACCTTATTTTACGTTACAAGTTAATGACATTTACTCTTTCTTCTTCGTTTAAATGATCGAGATGTAGTAATTGCAATATTTTATTGACTCGTGATTCTAGATCTCTTGACTCGGATTCGTTGATTTCCTTTATTTCTTTGTTATTCTTTGTTTCCTCAAACGGATATAGTTTTACTGTAGGGATCGCTAACTTTATATCCTCATCTGATGAATTTATAACATATAGATATGCAATTCCGTGATGATTGGATACGACGCACAGTGGATTGAAACATAGGAAAGAGCGGACATCACACTTGTAAGAATGATATAACAATTAAATACAACTAGATCGAAATAATTATGCACACACAATTATGAAGTGTATACCTAATCAATTTAAATAATTGTTGAATGCAATATTGTATTAAACAACAATTTTTAAAAATTTATATAAATATCGCGCCAACATTACTGGTAACCAATATATTACGTAAAAAGATTGCACGGTCTTGCGTGAAGACTTCCGTGAAGAAATTCCATAATTATATGCATTGACATCAATAGTTTTATGAAGTACTTTGTTGATATCATTTATCTCAGAAGATTTTGCCTCAAAGATAACATATGGAACAAGATAATATCTTATAAAGCTACACACATTTTACCAATCAACCATAGTGAACAACATTTCGTAATTTACAACAATATTATCACATTTTGTGAGTAATAGTTTTGTTGTTTCTTTTTGTATTCTTTCCTTTGTTTTTTTTTAATTTCTGGATTTTCATGAACGAATTCGACTTTTATCGGACGACATCGACAATACTAAGTTCATTGATTTTAATATGAAGTTAATGGATTTGAATTTTCACACAACATCAGGTCATTCATTAATTTAATAAGAACAAAAGTAGTCAATAGTATTATCCACGTCTGTTACATTTTTTTTTTAGATTTTCTCGAGGTGCCCTCTCTCTTTTTGCAATATATCTTTCAAGGTAGCAGATAGGAGCAGCTAAAATATGTCATTTCATGAAGTAGAACACTCCTTTAATCAAATCTGATAAGTCAAAGTTTAAGATATTGTTGTGCCCGGCGCGGCACAGGGTGTGGGGTAGCCGGGGAAAGAAAATAATCGCTCCAATTATATAACAACAGAAATTTATTATACAGAATATACTTGTTTTTTCCTTATCTTTAGTCGGTTTTTTTCAAACCTTAATGTCGTCCTTTCCTGGATCGTTCGTGGTTAGTAATTATGTTGGGAGCTTCGTAGCACGGCGGCTAGCCTTCGGATTCGCACTATGTCTTATCAACGGTTGTTCTCGTTGCACAATTTAATGTTTAGTCTTCGCGCACTACTCTGACTATAGATTCACTGTTTATGACTGTCCGCCGCGGATCCGCGGTGGACGGCTTTTATTCCCTCAATTTTGGGGATTTTTGGAGGGGATCGCCCGGCGACATGACCATGTATGGTCATGGAGGTTTTTCCGGGTCGTCCAAAGTCCAAGTGCTAACGAAGGAAGTTCAAAGTTGAATTCCTTCGTTAGCGTTTTTGCGCTTCCGGGTGAACGTTCTTACGCTTGGATCGCTAAGGCAGCGATTCTATCAGGCTGCCGCATTTCCCAACAATATTTCATGCTGACACTTATTTTAATTATATATAGGATGTAACGATGCATTCCGGTGCATCGTTACGATTCCCGGCATAACATCCGCTGGAAGCTGCCGCCCGGCAGAACACCCGCCGGGCAGAGGCAGGGGCGCGGTGCGCCCACCTTTTTAAGATTGCCGAAAATCAAAATTCGGCCGAACATCGCCGAACAGAGTCGATGTGGCCCGAACCGTCGACCGGCGAAAGCCCGCGTTCGGCTCCTACCCGAATCCCTCCGAACGGGCCCGACCGTACCGCTTTCCGAAAACCCGTTCGGAAGGGGTTATACCGTCACGCGCCGACGCGGGCAATTAGCCCGTATAAAAAGGGCCACATTTTTGACGCTAATGACATTTTTCCGATCCGCTTGAAGCAGTACGCTTCCAAAAGCAATCCTCGAGAAATCCTATCAAACGCACAGAAAGAGCTGAAGACAGAGGTGGAGCGTGCTCCGTCTCCGAACGAGAGTTCTCGATTCTGACGCCAAAAGTGCAATCCGCCTAATCCGCAGCTGCAACCCTCACGGAAGGTGGAGCTTGAGCCGCCCCGGATCGGGAGTTACCGATCCAGCTGCATCGCGCAATCCATCCTTCGCGAAATAAAAACCAGGGTTATACGCACCGAACATCGTTGCACGCATCACCTGCAATTCCGCGAGCGCAGAAACGAACGCTAGAAACGAACGCGTAAACACCGCCGCGTTCAAGCGCATACGCGATTTATACGCGGACTTTAAATCGCGAAATAAATATTACGGCGAAAATCACCGTCGATTCCGAGAACCGAAGCATTCTCGGAATCTCGGGATTCCCCGCAGAAAAAGCGCCGCAAAAACGCGCGCCGTCTCGCGCGATCGTAAACATCTGCCGGCGTGCGAAAACGAGGCCGAAATTAATCAGCATTAATATTCGGCCTAATTACGCGAACCACGCGATTTATATCCGAGCTGTTATAATCACGCACACGCTCACACACTCGTCCACTCATTTACACACTCTAACACTGTACACATATTCATTCAAACGCAATAAAGGCAATTATACCACACACACCGCGTATTTCATTCAACGAAACCTACCACCGGCGATCTATCCGCGCTAAGAAAAACGTTCGGAAATACGACCGTCACAAGGTACTAATATTTAAATAGGTTATAGTCTGCGAGACTATAACATCCCTTCCCCGTTAAAAAAGAAAAACGGAGGTTTAAACGAAGTTTTTCTATAATACAAATTGAATATGATATAATGTTTTTTTCCCGTTTTACAATGTTGATTACAACATCGTTTCTTATATCTAGCTTATACCCTTTTTGTTTTTAAAACCGTGTGCTTTTATTTCTTTTCAATATTGGTTTAGGCATTCTATACGATTTGTCAATTTCGTCTACTAAGGTAATAACAGCTGGTTAGGTTTTCTTTTCCTATGTTGGATAATTATCCATGCTATTAATGCTATAATGATTAAAATAGTTATTCCACTAGAGGCTGTTGTATAAATAAATTGCTTTTGTTTAAAAAAGTTAGGTGTCGTTATTATTTAAGTTGTCATTAATTTCTTCTAGTTTTTTACTTAGTCCTTTTAATTCTAATGGATTATTTATAATTTTTTTAAATTCGTAATCGTGATTTTGTGTGTCGTTAATTTCTGTGATCGTTATATTAAATTCTGGTAAAAATGTTTCTATATTTGTATTATACGTAATCGTTTCTGTCTGTATCGTCATGTCTGTAATAGTTAGTTTACAGTTATCATATAACGTAATTCGACCTGTGTTTTTTATTATCTTTTTATATTCAGGATGATCATTTTATTATCTTTTTATATTCAGGATGATCATTACATTTTATCGTAATATGTTACTCGAATGAAGTCGAATATAACCAGGAGTGCGGCTGTTGTAATGTGATCCATATTGCGTGAGTCGCTTTCTTATGACCTATATTACATTGATTTCGATAGTTTTGTCCTTGTACATAAATTTTCGCTTCGCACGGTGTATTTTCGTTAACATGATAGATCGGTTGATTCTTTTCGCATATATATAAATTATTATTATTTGTACACTCGTTTAAATCTTGTTTTCTTAGAATTAGATAGGTACGTGTTTCTTTATTTACAACAATCAATTTATTAGCTACTTCCGTATGTATAAAATTATTTTCGTAGTTAGGTGTCGGTAACGGAATTACATTTAAGATGTCAAACATTGGTTGTGTAATTAATGGAAATTTTAAGATTGTGTATATGCTTGTTTTCTCGTAATACGCGCTTACTTTTATATAATTTTCGATCGTTAGCCATTCGTCGTTTTTTATTTGAAAAGGAAAATATGCTCCTTGCGGTAACTGTACTATCGCTTCTTTTAAATGTAGAATAATTTCATTTATCGGCGTTAACAAAGGATGTATTGTGCCCTTACGTACATATGTAAGATATTCTAAAATGTCTTTTACATCCCTAATTAAATCGTTTATCATTGCTATGATTATGGTGAAATGTTCGTCTATTTCCTCGCGCGTAGTGTATTCCCTAATGTAGTGGTTCATTAATTTACCGTTATAATCTAATATATTCTCTAATTTATTTAAATGAATTATAGTGGTTTTCAGGACTTTGATTTGATTTTTCGCGGTGTGTTCCAATGTTTGCTGATTTTGTAACAACTGTATTTGTTCGTCTATTAATTTTCTATCGTTCGCATCCATAATTCCGAATAAAGTTTTCGTTATCGAACCTATTCCATCGATTAGACCTCTACGTTTATTCGTTCGAGCCTTATATAAAGCCTTATTTATCAATTTTATTATTTTAGCTAAGGTATTAGCATCATTATTAATTATTTTTTTAAGATTCTCGCAAGTTCGTTGGATGCTTCTTTCGAAATTAGCCTCGGTGCACATTTTGCTTGTTTGTTCGATGTATTGGTTTACTTGCCATGTTCTATCATTTAGTTCAGCTATATCTAATTTAATAACTAGCTTCCACATTCGGTTGGTTTGATGCAGGTTTCCAATTTTTTCATAATATATTCCTGGCGTGTTATTAAATTCCGCCACTTCGAACGGAAGACGGGTTTCGTCTTTCTTGGTACGGACGGGGTTGATTCCCAGCGTCAGTATTCTGTAATTATATATTTTAGGTATTATATTATGTCTTCCTTGCGTTTTCTTCTTTCTTATCTATTACTTTTCTTGACTAACTCCGCGGTTAGCTTATTCTTTGCTGTCACTTTCTTGTTATATTTCAACGTGAAGGGTTATTTTTTGCTTCTCTCTCTTTTTTTTTTATCATGTGTACGATTTTAGAAAAGTTTATTAATGAGGAGTGTCTGTTGGATTTTATTGAGTTGACGTCGCGAGTGCCCGCTGATGAAAGGGTATCACTTCCTGAGCCCTTCGGTTAAGCTTGTGACCGTGTATATTCACGGGGACCATATAGTTTGTCGGTGCGGGTGGATTTATCCACCGGCACTCGACAGGTCCGTTTGAAGGTGCCCTGGGAACCATTGGATCTTCCTGGGCTGTGGGCCCGTCTTCGTTTCCAGCGGCAGCTGGACCGTCGCAGCTTTTGGCGGCTGGCCTGTGAGCGCCGCGCAGGCCGTAGCGGTGCTGCAGTCTCCTTCTCGGTAAGTTTTATTCATTTTTTCTTTTAATTTTCTATGAATAATTTTAATTTATTTATGTGCACGGTTTTTCTTCCCTTTTTTACGGTGTAATTTACCTCTGAATTTTTTTCTAAGATCGTATATGGCCCAGTCCATAACGATTCTAATTTCTTTGATCTTCCTCGTCGCAGAGTTTCGTCGTAAATCAATACTTTGTCGCCTATTTTAAAATGTGCTTCCTTTGTACTTTTATCATACTGCTTTTTTGCTTTAAATTTTTCTTCTTTTAAATGTTCTTTCGCAAGCTGATTAGTTGCACGTAGTCTTTCTTTTAATTCTTGCGCGTAATCATCGTAATTGTACGTCGGTTTAGGCGGTTTAGTTAGCGCTGTCGGAATTTCTGCTTGATGTCCGTATATTAACTCGAAGGGTGTATACCCTGTAGCGGTGTGCGGCGTTGTGTTATATGTGAACATTGCGAACGGTATCCATTCGTCCCAATCAGTTTGGTCCTCATTTATATAATGTTTTAGATACTCTGTTAATGTTCGATGCGATCGTTCTAATGCGCCGTTACTTTCCGGGTGATATTCAGTTGTTTGTATTTTATTTATTTTCAATAGTTTACAAGTATTCTTAAATATTTCGCTAAAGAAATTCGTTCCTTGATCTGTTAAAATTTTTTCCGGTCTCCCGTGCTCGAGTATTATTTTTGTAACAAATTCTTTACTAATGGTGTTTGCTTCTTGGTTCGGAATCGGAATTGCTTTACTAAATTTAGTTAAATTGTCTTGGAAAGTCAATAAATATTTATTTCCATTATTAGTGACAGTTAATGGTCCGACTATATCTAATGCGCATTTTTCGAATGGTTTACTTGGCGTGTCAGTAATTATTAAAGGGACTTTGTTTTTCCTCGATAATTTATTTTTTTGACAAGATTCGCACTTTGCGATGTATTGTTCGACATCTTTTGTTAAACCTTTCCAATTGTGTTTTAATCGGATTCTTTTGATTGTTCGTTCGATTCCCTGATGCCCTCCTACAGGTGCATCATGATATTCTGATAATATTTGTTGCTTCTCTTCCTCTGTATATATTTTTATATTATCAGTATCTGCTTCTTCTTCTTCCTCTTCTATCTTCAGAATTTCTTCATCCTTTTCTATGGATGTTCCGGGTATCGCGTTGCGACTTAGCGCGTCGGCGTTTGCGTTCGCTCGTCCGGCTTTATGAATTATTTCATAATCATATTCTTCAAGTTTCAATCTCCATCGGATCAATCTAGATCCGGGGTCGTTTACATTAAATAACCATATTAGTGGTTTGTGATCGGTTACAATTTTAAATTTCATTATAAAAATAAATTTCCATATACGTATGGTCTAAAATGTTTAACAGCCCATACGATTGCTAATAATTCCTTTTCTGTAGTATTATAATTTTGCTCCGCCTTTGCCAGTATTCTGCTGGCGTAAGCAATCGGTCGGTCGTTGCCCACTTCTCCTTGTGATAACACCGCTCCGATCGCATAGTCGGATGCATCGGTGGTCACAATAAATTTTTCCGCGAAATCAGGATATTTCAGCACTGGTGCAGTCATCAATTTTTCCTTTAATGTTTCGAATGCTGCTTGCTGTTCCATTGTCCACTCGAATTTCTCTGTCTTTTTTGTTAATTTTGTGAGTGGCTTAGCAATTCGCGAGAAACTTTCAATAAATTTCCTATAGTATCCTGCTAGTCCTAAAAAGGATTGAATATCCTTGATTTTTTTCGGCGTCAGAAATTCTCTTATTGCTGTTAATTTCGAAGGGTCTGGAGCTATTCCGTTTTCAGAAATAATATGTCCCAAATAAATTACTTCTTTGCGAAAAAATTCGCATTTATCTGGCTGTAGCTTTAAATTAAATTTTCGCAGTCGTTGCAACACTTCTTTAAGTCGCTTGTTATGATCGTCTCGATTCGTATATCACGATATCGTCGATAAACTAAGCATCTGAGTCCTTGTATTCCTGTTAGAACGGAATTCATTAATCTTTGAAATGTTGCTGGCGCATTTTTTAATCCAAACGGCATTCGATTAAATTCGTAATGACCGTAGGGAGTGGAAAAAGCTGTTTTCATTTTATCTCGTTCAGTCATCGGAATTTGATGATATCCTGATGCTAAATCTAATGTAGTAAAATATTTCGCATTTCCTAGCTGATCCAGAATGTCAGTTTTGTTTGGCAAAGGAAATGAATCGCCTATCGTTAGCTCATTTAGCTTCTGGAAATCTATTACCACTCAGAGTTTCGATTTTCCAGATGTGTCCATCTTTTTCGGCACTACTAGCAGTGGTGCATTCCATTGACTTGTGCTAGTCTTAATGATTTCGTTTTCAACATTTCATTTATTTGCTGATTGACTTCTGTCTTATGTTTTTCTGGCAAGCGATATGGTCTCACGTTCACCGGTGCGGTATCAGCACGTGTGTTTATTTCATGCTCTACCGTCGCGGTGCATGTCAGTGGTTCTCCCTCTAAGTGGAAAACGTCACTGTATTCCTCGCAGATTTTAAAGAGTGTCCGCCTCTCTTCTGCGTTTAGATGCTGCGTTCGCAATAATTGTCAAATTTGCTGCTTACGGGATATAGCATTTTTTATTTTTCTTCCCGTCTCTATGGTATTTATCTCTTTTATGTTTTCCTCCATGTCCTCCAGTGTGACTATGGGGGTTGCCAATTCCAATGGTATTGTCCGTTGTGTTCATTATACTTACAGGACATGCAAAATTGTTTGGTTCTACCAGGCAGCTTCCAATATATACTCCTGGCGCTGTTTCGCTTGTACGGACTATTCCTATTTGATTCTGGTTTACAGCTGCTTTGATAATTGTTTCGCTACGTGGTTTCAGAGTTATTTTTCTGCATGGATGCAATTTTAATATGCTATCCTTTATTTTTATTTGATTTCGTTTGTAATCGCAGGTTGCCGTTTGTTTTTTAAGAAAATCTATTCCTAGAATTCCTTCATGTTCTATTGCTATGTCATCCTTTTACGACATAAAATGCATGCTGGATGGCACGTTTGTTGATTATAATTGTCGCGTACATTTTCCCTAGTGTATATATCCTATGTCCACTGATTCCTGTGAGCGCAATTTTCTTTTCATATATAGGTGTTATCCTTCAAATTTTTTAATTTAATAGAGAAATTGTTGATCCGGAATCGTACAGCATGTTTATCGTTTCGCCCTTTGCTTCACGGATCGGTAATGATACTTGCAGCAGCTCATTTTTGGCTGACGTGTGCGTATTTTTAACATATGTTATGCGATATTCTGAGGCAGGTCGCGGTTGTTTCTTTCTCGCTTCCTCCTCTTCTCCTTCGCTATCGCTTGAGGAGTCAGTGCTCTTTTTTCTCTGTCTATGCGGAGTTTTTTGCTCACGCATGCTTTCTTTATGCTTTATTTTATTAATTGGCTTGGAATCACGGTTTTTAGTGTTATTTACTTTAGGATGTCCGTTCAAATTCCAACATTCCTCACGGGTGTGTCCTGTCTTTTTACAATGCTTGCAAAATTTATTCACGGTATTTACTCGCGAATTTTTTTCTGGTTTTGGTAACGTAAATTTGCTGTTTCGACAGTCGCGTCCGTAATGTCCATTTTTTCCGCATTTAAAGCATTGAATATTCGGATCTCTATTCGCTCGCGTTGGTTTATTGTCATTTTTATTTTTATTTGCGAAACCATAAGCTCGGGTGCCTGTTGGTCCAATAAGTTTTTCTTCCATGCTCGCGCCGTTTATCGCTTCCTGGAGCGTGGTATACCTTTGTGAACGTACGAGAGTCTTTAATTCTTCTCGCAGTCCAATTTGATAATTTATTAAAGCTTGTTTTTTAATCGTTTCCTGGATTGCCCTTTTAAAGGTAGAGGATCGTTCCTCTCCTTCCACCATAGATTCGTATAATTTCATGGCTATTAAATCGACACGCTGTCCGAAAGCGTAAGCACTTTCACTTGATTTTTGTTTCAAAGAGTTGAACTCGATCTGTAAGTGCGTCGTGCTTTGTTTCGCCTGATAGCAAGCTTCGAGTTGTTGCTTCAATTCTTCGAAGGTTTGTACGTCTCGCGTTTCAAAATCTTGCATAGCTTTTCCTTTTAGCTTAGTATACAGAATTGCTTGCATCAATGACTCTTCATCCGCGGGATTAATGTTTTGTACCGCGTATGTACAAGCGTTCAGAAATTCTTGTAATTTATGTCGCGATGTTCCGTCAAACTCGGGAATCATTATTCGCGCTTCTTTTAATGGTAAGTAGTGCGGGGCGGCGCTACGCCTATTTCTTATATCTCTTTCAGTGCGGCCGTATGTTATATCGAGGGGGACGTCGTCTGAATTTACTCGTGTTTCATTTGTATTTCCTCGATTAGTAAGCATATTGTGCATTTGTTCGCGTAGGTTTATTATTTCTACCTGCATTTCGCGAAAGTTTTGTATGAGTTCGGCTAACAAGATATTACTTGTGCCCTCGGCCGGGTGGACGCCGGCATCCTCATGGGTCGCGGCGGCACCTTGTTCGGCTTGTTGCGCTCGCATGCGCTCGATTTCTCTTTCGACAGCTTCGTGGTTCATATTTCTTCCCGGATTTAGAATACTAAGGTCGACGGATAATGGCGAATAATTTCTTCTGAATGTTACTTGATTAACGCGTGATCCGTTTTGTTCGGAAGTATCGATATTACGCGCTTCGGGTGACTCAGAACTCGGATAATAATTTTCTAAATTTTTTCGCACGCTATCTCGTATGTCGCGGACAGCTTCTTCCGCTACTTGTATCGGTGGTACAAGTCCTGACCTATTCTCTAATCGCGTTGGCTCGCTTAGAAATCGCGGGTGAAACCTAACTCGCTTTGTTGGCTCCGACATTTAATTGTAAATTTTGACTTACATTAGTAGTACAATGGCTCGCATGGTCGCGTATCGGGTTGCTATTCGGGTCGCTCGACTGCTGACGTGCTGGATTCGTTGTTGTCCCGCGTTGTCCGTCGGTGATGCGTTGTCCGTCTGCGTTGCGTTGCCTTGACTGTGGATCGACGTTGGTCCTTGAGCGCTGGTGTTTCCTTTCAGCTGCTTGGCCGTGATTTCTTTTTTTATCACTGTCGTTCGTATATGTTTACGTGTTGCCGTTTTAAGTCTATCTGCTTTAGTATAGCAGTGGCTCTATTTGATTTATTAATTCTGTGTTTTCTTTTCTGTTGCAAGGATTAAGGAGTTTTACTACAGTCCTCGATCTCGGCTAT